>NW_027140205.1:0-50536 GCF_036365525.1 Heterodontus francisci | reverse complement strand
TGTTACTGTGAGGGGTGTGGGATACATCAGTGTTACTGTGAGGGGTGTGGGATACATCAATGTTACTGTGAGGGGTGTGGGATACATCAGTGTTACTGTGAGGGGTGTGGGATACATCAGTGTTACTGTGAGGGGTGTGGGATACATCAGTGTTACAGTGAGGGGTGTGGGATATATCAGTGTGACAGTGAGAGGTGAGAGATATATCAGTGTTACAGTGAGGGGTGTGGGATACATCAGTGTGACAGTGAGGGGTGAGAGATATATCAGTGTTACAGTGAGGGGTGTGGGGTCTCTCATTGTTACAGTGAGGGGTGTGGGAGAGATCAGTGTTACAGTGAGGGGTGTGGGAGAGATCAGTGTTACAGTGAGGGGTGTGGGAGAGATCAGTGTTACAGTGAGGGGTGTGGGAGAGATCAGTGTTACAGTGAGGGGTGTGGGATATATCAGCATCAAAGTGAGGGGTGTGGGATATATCAGTGTTACAGTGAGGGGTGTGAGATATATCAGTGTTACAGTGAGGGGTGTGGGATAATTCAGTGTTACAGAAAGGGGTGTGGGATATATCAGTATCACAGTGAGGGGTGTGGGGTATATCAGTCCAACAGTGAGGGGCGTGGGATATATCAGAGTTCCAGTGAGGGGTGTGGGATATATCAGTGTTACAGTGAGGGGTGTGAGATATATCAGTGTTCCAGTGAGGGGTGTGAGATATATCAGTGTAACAGTGAGTGGTGTGGGATATATCAGTGTTACAGCGAGGGGTGTGCGACAGAACAGTGTCACAGTGAGGAGGAAGGGATATATCAGTATCACAGTCAGTGGTGTGGGATATATCAGTGTTACAGTGAGGGGTCTGGGATATATCAGTGTTACAGTGAGGGGTCTGGGAGATATCAGTGTTACAGTGAGGGGTCTGGGATATATCAGTGTTACAGTGAGGGGTCTGGGATATATCAGTGTTACAGTGAGGGGTCTGGGATATATCAGTGTTACAGTGAGGGGTCTGGGATATATCAGTGTTACAGTGAGGGGTCTGGGATATATCAGTGTTACAGTGAGGGGTGTGGGAAATAACAGTGTCAGAGTGAGGCGTAAGGGATATATCAGTATCACAGTGAGGGGTATGGGATATATCAGTCCAACAGTGAGGGGGGTGGGATATATCAGTGTGTTACAGTGAGGGGTGTGAGATATATCAGTGTTGCAGTGAGGGGTCTGGGATATATCAGTGTTACAGTGAGGGGTTTGAGAAATATCAGTGTTCCAGCGAGGGGCGTGGGATATATCAGTGTGTTGCAGTGAGGGGCGTGGGATATATCAGTGATGCAGTGAGGAGTCTGGGATATATCAGTGTGACAGTGAGGGGTGAGAGATATATCAGTGTTACAGCGAGGGGTGTGGGATATATCAGTGTCACAGTGAGGGGTGTGGGATACATCAGTGTTACAGTGAGGGGTGTGGGATATATCAGTGTTCCAGTGAGGGGTGTGGGATATATCAGTGTGAGTGAGGGGTGAGAGATATATCAGTGTTGCAGTGAGGGGTGTTGGATATATCAGAGTGTTACAGTGAGGGGTGTGGGGTCTCTCTTTGTGACAGTGAGGAGTGTGGGATATATCGGTGTGACAGCGAGGGATGTGGGATATATCAGTGTTGCAGTGAGGGATGTGGGAAATATCAGTGTTGCAGTGAGGGATGAGGGATATATCAGTGTTACAGTGAGGGGTGTGGGATATATCAGTGTTACAGTGAGGGATGTGGGATACATCAGTGTTGCAGTGAGGGGTGTGGGATATATCAGTGTTGCAGTGAGGGGTGTGAGATATATCAGTGTTACAGTGAGGGGTGTGATATATATCAGTGTAATACAGTGAGGGGGGTGGGATATATCAGTGTGATACAGTGAGGGGTGTGGGATACATCAGTGTTACAGTGAGGGGTGTGGGATATATCAGTGTTACAGTGAGGGGTGTGGGATACATCAGTGTTACAGTGAGGGGTGTGGGAAACATCAGTGTTACAGTGAGGGGTGTGGGATACATCAGTGTTACAGTGAGGGGTGTGGGATACATCAGTGTTACTGTGAGGGGTGTGGGATACATCAGTGTTACTGTGAGGGGTGTGGGATACATCAGTGTTACTGTGAGGGGTGTGGGATACATCAGTGTGACAGTGAGAGGTGAGAGATATATCAGTGTTACAGTGAGGGGTGTGGGATACATCAGTGTGACAGTGAGGGGTGAGAGATATATCAGTGTTACAGTGAGGGGTGTTGGATATATCAGAGTGTTACAGTGAGGGGGGTGGGATATATCAGTGTTACAGTGAGGAGTGTGGGATATATCAGCGTTACAGTGAGGGGTGTGGGATATATCAGTGTTACAGTGAGGGGTGTGGAATATATCAGTGTGACAGTGAGGGGTGTGGGACATATCAGTGTTCCAGTGAGGGGTGTGGGATATATCAGTGTTACAGTGAGGGGTGTTGGAGATATCAGAGTGTTACAGTGAGGGGTGTGGGGTCTCTCATTGTTACAGTGAGGGGTGTGGGAGAGATCAGTGTTACAGTGAGGGGTGTGGGAGAGATCAGTGTTACAGTGAGGGGTGTGGGAGAGATCAGTGTTACAGTGAGGGGTGTTGGATATATCAGAGTGTTACAGTGAGGGGTGTGGGGTCTCTCATTGTTACAGTGAGGGGTGTGGGAGAGATCAGTGTTACAGTGAGGGGTGTGGGAGAGATCAGTGTTACAGTGAATGGTGTGGGAGAGATCAGTGTTACAGTGAGGGGTGTTGGATATATCAGAGTGTTACAGTGAGGGGTGTGGGGTCTCTCATTGTTACAGTGAGGGGTGTGGGAGAGATCAGTGTTACAGTGAGGGGTGTGGGAGAGATCAGTGTTACAGTGAGGGGTGTGGGAGAGATCAGTGTTACAGTGAGGGGTGTGGGAGAGATCAGTGTTACAGTGAGGGGTGTGGGATATATCAGCATCAAAGTGAGGGGTGTGGGATATATCAGTGTTACAGTGAGGGGTGTGAGATATATCAGTGTTACAGTGAGGGGTGTGGGATAATTCAGTGTTACAGAAAGGGGTGTGGGATATATCAGTATCACAGTGAGGGGTGTGGGGTATATCAGTCCAACAGTGAGGGGCGTGGGATATATCAGAGTTCCAGTGAGGGGTGTGGGATATATCAGTGTTACAGTGAGGGGTGTGAGATATATCAGTGTTCCAGTGAGTGGTGTGGGATATATCAGTGTTACAGCGAGGGGTGTGCGACAGAACAGTGTCACAGTGAGGAGGAAGGGATATATCAGTATCACAGTCAGTGGTGTGGGATATATCAGTGTTACAGTGAGGGGTCTGGGATATATCAGTGTTACAGTGAGGGGTCTGGGAGATATCAGTGTTACAGTGAGGGGTCTGGGATATATCAGTGTTACAGTGAGGGGTCTGGGATATATCAGTGTTACAGTGAGGGGTCTGGGATATATCAGTGTTACAGTGAGGGGTCTGGGATATATCAGTGTTACAGTGAGGGGTCTGGGATATATCAGTGTTACAGTGAGGGGTGTGGGAAATAACAGTGTCAGAGTGAGGCGTAAGGGATATATCAGTATCACAGTGAGGGGTATGGGATATATCAGTCCAACAGTGAGGGGGGTGGGATATATCAGTGTGTTACAGTGAGGGGTGTGAGATATATCAGTGTTGCAGTGAGGGGTCTGGGATATATCAGTGTTACAGTGAGGGGTGTGAGAAATATCAGTGTTCCAGTGAGGGGCGTGGGATATATCAGTGTTCCAGCGAGGGGCGTGGGATATATCAGTGTGTTGCAGTGAGGGGCGTGGGATATATCAGTGATGCAGTGAGGAGTCTGGGATATATTAGTGTGACAGTGAGGGGTGAGAGATATATCAGTGTTACAGCGAGGGGTGTGGGATATATCAGTGTCACAGTGAGGGGTGTGGGATACATCAGTGTTACAGTGAGGGGTGTGGGATATATCAGTGTTCCAGTGAGGGGTGTGGGATATATCAGTGTGAGTGAGGGGTGAGAGATATATCAGTGTTGCAGTGAGGGGTGTTGGATATATCAGAGTGTTACAGTGAGGGGTGTGGGGTCTCTCTTTATGACAGTGAGGAGTGTGGGATATATCGGTGTGACAGCGAGGGATGTGGGATATATCAGTGTTGCAGTGAGGGATGTGGGAAATATCAGTGTTGCAGTGAGGGATGAGGGATATATCAGTGTTACAGTGAGGGGTGTGGGATATATCAGTGTTACAGTGAGGGATGTGGGATACATCAGTGTTGCAGTGAGGGGTGTGGGATATATCAGTGTTGCAGTGAGGGGTGTGAGATATATCAGTGTTACAGTGAGGGGTGTGATATATATCAGTGTAATACAGTGAGGGGTGTGGGATACATCAGTGTTACAGTGAGGGGTGTGGGATATATCAGTGTTACAGTGAGGGGTGTGGGATATATCAGTGTTACAGTGAGGGGTGTGGGATACATCAGTGTTACAGTGAGGGGTGTGGGAAACATCAGTGTTACAGTGAGGGGTGTGGGATACATCAGTGTTACTGTGAGGGGTGTGGGATACATCAGTGTTACTGTGAGGGGTGTGGGATACATCAGTGTTACTGTGAGGGGTGTGGGATACATCAGTGTTACTGTGAGGGGTGTGGGATACATCAGTGTGACAGTGAGAGGTGAGAGATATATCAGTGTTACAGTGAGGGGTGTGGGATACATCAGTGTGACAGTGAGGGGTGAGAGATATATCAGTGTTACAGTGAGGGGTGTTGGATATATCAGAGTGTTACAGTGAGGGGGGTGGGATATATCAGTGTTACAGTGAGGAGTGTGGGATATATCAGTGTTACAGTGAGGAGTGTGGGATATATCAGTGTTACAGTGAGGGGTGTGGAATATATCAGTGTGACAGTGAGGGGTGTGGGATATATCAATGTTGCAGTGAGGGGTGTGGGATATATCAGTGTTACAGTGAGGGGTGTGGGATATATCAGCTTGACAGTGAGGGGTGTGGGACATATCAGTGTTCCAGTGAGGGGTGTGGGATATATCAGTGTTACAGTGAGGGGTGTGGGATATATCAGTGTGACAGTGAGAGGTGGGAGATTTGTCAGTGTTGCAGTGAGGGGTGTGAGATATATCAGTGTTACAGTGAGGGGGGTGGGATATATCAGTGTGATACAGTGATGGGTGTGAGATATATCAGTGTTACAGTGAGGGGTGTGGGATATATCAGTGTTACAGTGAGGGGTGTGGGATATATCAGTGTTACAGTGAGGGGTGTGGGATAAATCAGTGTTACAGTGAGAGATGGGAGACATATCAGTGTTGGAGTGAGCGGTGTGGGATATATCAGTGTGTTCCAGTGAGGGGTGTGGGACATATCAGAGTTACAGTGAGAGATGGGAGATATATCAGTGGGACAGTGAGTGGTGTGGGATATATCAGTCTAACACTGAGGGGCGTGGGATATATCAGTGTTCCAGTGAGCGGTGTGGGATACATCAGTGTTACAGTGAGGGGTGTGGGATACATCAGTGTTACAGTGAGGGGTGTGGGATACATCAGTGTTACTGTGAGGGGTGTGGGATACATCAGTGTTACTGTGAGGGGTGTGGGATACATCAGTGTTACTGTGAGGGGTGTGGGATACATCAATGTTACTGTGAGGGGTGTGGGATACATCAGTGTTACTGTGAGGGGTGTGGGATACATCAGTGTTACTGTGAGGGGTGTGGGATACATCAGTGTTACAGTGAGGGGTGTGGGATATATCAGTGTGACAGTGAGAGGTGAGAGATATATCAGTGTTACAGTGAGGGGTGTGGGATACATCAGTGTGACAGTGAGGGGTGAGAGATATATCAGTGTTACAGTGAGGGGTGTTGGATATATCAGAGTGTTACAGTGAGGGGTGTGGGGTCTCTCATTGTTACAGTGAGGGGTGTGGGAGAGATCAGTGTTACAGTGAGGGGTGTGGGAGAGATCAGTGTTACAGTGAGGGGTGTGGGAGAGATCAGTGTTACAGTGAGGGGGGTGGGATATATCAGTGTTACAGTGAGGAGTGTGGGATATATCAGTGTTACAGTGAGGAGTGTGGGATATATCAGTGTTACAGTGAGGGGTGTGGAATATATCAGTGTGACAGTGAGGGGTGTGGGATATATCAATGTTGCAGTGAGGGGTGTGGGATATATCAGTGTTACAGTGAGGGGTGTGGGATATATCAGCTTGACAGTGAGGGGTGTGGGACATATCAGTGTTCCAGTGAGGGGTGTGGGATATATCAGTGTTACAGTGAGGGGTGTGGGATATATCAGTGTGACAGTGAGAGGTGGGAGATTTGTCAGTGTTGCAGTGAGGGGTGTGAGATATATCAGTGTTACAGTGAGGGGGGTGGGATATATCAGTGTGATACAGTGATGGGTGTGAGATATATCAGTGTTACAGTGAGGGGTGTGGGATATATCAGTGTTACAGTGAGGGGTGTGGGATAAATCAGTGTTACAGTGAGGGGTGTGGGATAAATCAGTGTTGGAGTGAGCGGTGTGGGATATATCAGTGTGTTCCAGTGAGGGGTGTGGGACATATCAGAGTTACAGTGAGAGATGGGAGATATATCAGTGGGACAGTGAGTGGTGTGGGATATATCAGTCTAACACTGAGGGGCGTGGGATATATCAGTGTTCCAGTGAGCGGTGTGGGATACATCAGTGTTACAGTGAGGGGTGTGGGATACATCAGTGTTACAGTGAGGGGTGTGGGATACATCAGTGTTACTGTGAGGGGTGTGGGATACATCAGTGTTACTGTGAGGGGTGTGGGATACATCAGTGTTACTGTGAGGGGTGTGGGATACATCAATGTTACTGTGAGGGGTGTGGGATACATCAGTGTTACTGTGAGGGGTGTGGGATACATCAGTGTTACTGTGAGGGGTGTGGGATACATCAGTGTTACAGTGAGGGGTGTGGGATATATCAGTGTGACAGTGAGAGGTGAGAGATATATCAGTGTTACAGTGAGGGGTGTGGGATACATCAGTGTGACAGTCAGGGGTGAGAGATATATCAGTGTTACAGTGAGGGGTGTTGGATATATCAGAGTGTTACAGTGAGGGGTGTGGGGTCTCTCATTGTTACAGTGAGGGGTGTGGGAGAGATCAGTGTTACAGTGAGGGGTGTGGGAGAGATCAGTGTTACAGTGAGGGGTGTGGGAGAGATCAGTGTTACAGTGAGGGGTGTTGGATATATCAGAGTGTTACAGTGAGGGGTGTGGGGTCTCTCATTGTTTCAGTGAGGGGTGTGGGAGAGATCAGTGTTACAGTGAGGGGTGTGGGAGAGATCAGTGTTACAGTGAGGGGTGTGGGAGAGATCAGTGTTACAGTGAGGGGTGTGGGAGAGATCAGTGTTACAGTGAGGGGTGTGGGATATATCAGCATCAAAGTGAGGAGTGTGGGATATATCAGTGTTACAGTGAGGGGTGTGAGATATATCAGTGTTACAGTGAGGGGTGTGGGATAATTCAGTGTTACAGAAAGGGGTGTGGGATATATCAGTATCACAGTGAGGGGTGTGGGGTATATCAGTCCAACAGTGAGGGGCGTGGGATATATCAGAGTTCCAGTGAGGGGTGTGGGATATATCAGTGTTACAGTGAGGGGTGTGAGATATATCAGTGTTCCAGTGAGGGGTGTGAGATATATCAGTGTAACAGTGAGTGGTGTGGGATATATCAGTGTTACAGCGAGGGGTGTGCGACAGAACAGTGTCACAGTGAGGAGGAAGGGATATATCAGTATCACAGTCAGTGGTGTGGGATATATCAGTGTTACAGTGAGGGGTCCGGGATATATCAGTGTTACAGTGAGGGGTCTGGGAGATATCAGTGTTACAGTGAGGGGTCTGGGATATATCAGTGTTACAGTGAGGGGTCTGGGAGATATCAGTGTTACAGTGAGGGGTCTGGGATATATCAGTGTTACAGTGAGGGGTCTGGGATATATCAGTGTTACAGTGAGGGGTCTGGGATATATCAGTGTTACAGTGAGGGGTGTGGGAAATAACAGTGTCAGAGTGAGGCGTAAGGGATATATCAGTATCACAGTGAGGGGTATAGGATATATCAGTCCAACAGTGAGGGGGGTGGGATATATCAGTGTGTTACAGTGAGGGGTGTGAGATATATCAGTGTTGCAGTGAGGGGTCTGGGATATATCAGTGTTACAGTGAGGGGTGTGAGAAATATCAGTGTTCCAGTGAGGGGCGTGGGATATATCAGTGTTCCAGCGAGGGGCGTGGGATATATCAGTGTGTTGCAGTGAGGGGCGTGGGATATATCAGTGATGCAGTGAGGAGTCTGGGATATATCAGTGTGACAGTGAGGGGTGAGAGATATATCAGTGTTACAGCGAGGGGTGTGGGATATATCAGTGTCACAGTGAGGGGTGTGGGATACATCAGTGTTACAGTGAGGGATATATCAGTGTTCCAGTGAGGGGTGTGGGATATATCAGTGTGAGTGAGGGGTGAGAGATATATCAGTGTTGCAGTGAGGGGTGTTGGATATATCAGAGTGTTACAGTGAGGGGTGTGGGGTCTCTCTTTGTGACAGTGAGGAGTGTGGGATATATCGGTGTGACAGCGAGGGATGTGGGATATATCAGTGTTGCAGTGAGGGATGTGGGAAATATCAGTGTTGCAGTGAGGGATGAGGGATATATCAGTGTTACAGTGAGGGGTGTGGGATATATCAGTGTTACAGTGAGGGATGTGGGATACATCAGTGTTGCAGTGAGGGGTGTGGGATATATCAGTGTTGCAGTGAGGGGTGTGAGATATATCAGTGTTACAGTGAGGGGTGTGATATATATCAGTGTGATACAGTGAGGGGGGTGGGATATATCAGTGTGATACAGTGAGGGGTGTGGGATACATCAGTGTTACAGTGAGGGGTGTGGGATATATCAGTGTTACAGTGAGGGGTGTGGGATACATCAGTGTTACAGTGAGGGGTGTGGGAAACATCAGTGTTACAGTGAGGGGTGTGGGAAACATCAGTGTTACAGTGAGGGGTGTGGGATACATCAGTGTTACTGTGAGGGGTGTGGGATACATCAGTGTTACTGTGAGGGGTGTGGGATACATCAGTGTTACTGTGAGGGGTGTGGGATACATCAGTGTGACAGTGAGAGGTGAGAGATATATCAGTGTTACAGTGAGGGGTGTGGGATACATCAGTGTGACAGTGAGGGGTGAGAGATATATCAGTGTTACAGTGAGGGGTGTTGGATATATCAGAGTGTTACAGTGAGGGGGGTGGGATATATCAGTGTTACAGTGAGGAGTGTGGGATATATCAGCGTTACAGTGAGGGGTGTGGGATATATCAGTGTTACAGTGAGGGGTGTGGAATATATCAGTGTGACAGTGAGGGGTGTGGGATATATCAATGTTGCAGTGAGGGGTGTGGGATATATCAGTGTTACAGTGAGGGGTGTGGGATATATCAGCTTGACAGTGAGGGGTGTGGGACATATCAGTGTTCCAGTGAGGGGTGTGGGATATATCAGTGTTACAGTGAGGGGTGTGGGATATATCAGTGTGACAGTGAGAGGTGGGAGATTTGTCAGTGTTGCAGTGAGGGGTGTGAGATATATCAGTGTTACAGTGAGGGGGGTGGGATATATCAGTGTGATACAGTGATGGGTGTGAGATATATCAGTGTTACAGTGAGGGGTGTGGGATATATCAGTGTTACAGTGAGGGGTGTGGGATAAATCAGTGTTACAGTGAGAGATGGGAGACATATCAGTGTTGGAGTGAGCGGTGTGGGATATATCAGTGTGTTCCAGTGAGGGGTGTGGGACATATCAGAGTTACAGTGAGAGATGGGAGATATATCAGTGGGACAGTGAGGGGTGTGGGATATATCAGAGTGTTCAGTGAGGGGTGTGGGATATATCAGAGTGTACAGTGAGGGGTGTGGGATATATCAGAGTTACAGTGAGAGATAGGAGATATATGAGTGTTGCAGTGAGGGATGTGGGAGATATCAAGTGATACAGTGAGGGGTGTGAGATATATCAGCGTTGCAGTGAGGGGTGTGTGATATATCAGTGTTACACTAAGGGGTGTGGGATATATCAGTGTTACAGTGAGAGATGGGAGATATATCAGTGTTACAGTGAGGGGTGTGGGAGAGATCAGTGTTACAGTGAGGGGTGTGGGAGAGATCAGTGTTACAGTGAGGGGTGTGGGATATATCAGCATCAAAGTGAGGAGTGTGGGATATATCAGTGTTACAGTGAGGGGTGTGGGGTATATCAGTCCAACAGTGAGGGGCGTGGGATATATCAGAGTTCCAGTGAGGGGTGTGGGATATATCAGTGTTACAGTGAGGGGTGTGAGATATATCAGTGTTCCAGTGAGGGGTGTGAGATATATCAGTGTAACAGTGAGTGGTGTGGGATATATCAGTGTTACAGCGAGGGGTGTGCGACAGAACAGTGTCACAGTGAGGAGGAAGGGATATATCAGTATCACAGTCAGTGGTGTGGGATATATCAGTGTTACAGTGAGGGGTCTGGGATATATCAGTGTTACAGTGAGGGGTCTGGGAGATATCAGTGTTACAGTGAGGGGTCTGGGATATATCAGTGTTACAGTGAGGGGTCTGGGATATATCAGTGTTACAGTGAGGGGTCTGGGATATATCAGTGTTACAGTGAGGGGTCTGGGATATATCAGTGTTACAGTGAGGCGTAAGGGATATATCAGTATCACAGTGAGGGGTATAGGATATATCAGTCCAACAGTGAGGGGGGTGGGATATATCAGTGTGTTACAGTGAGGGGTGTGAGATATATCAGTGTTGCAGTGAGGGGTCTGGGATATATCAGTGTTACAGTGAGGGGTGTGAGAAATATCAGTGTTCCAGTGAGGGGCGTGGGATATATCAGTGTTCCAGCGAGGGGCGTGGGATATATCAGTGTGTTGCAGTGAGGGGCGTGGGATATATCAGTGATGCAGTGAGGAGTCTGGGATATATCAGTGTGACAGTGAGGGGTGAGAGATATATCAGTGTTACAGCGAGGGGTGTGGGATATATCAGTGTCACAGTGAGGGGTGTGGGATACATCAGTGTTACAGTGAGGGGTGTGGGATATATCAGTGTTCCAGTGAGGGGTGTGGGATATATCAGTGTGAGTGAGGGGTGAGAGATATATCAGTGTTGCAGTGAGGGGTGTTGGATATATCAGAGTGTTACAGTGAGGGGTGTGGGGTCTCTCTTTGTGACAGTGAGGAGTGTGGGATATATCGGTGTGACAGCGAGGGATGTGGGATATATCAGTGTTGCAGTGAGGGATGTGGGAAATATCAGTGTTGCAGTGAGGGATGAGGGATATATCAGTGTTACAGTGAGGGGTGTGGGATATATCAGTGTTACAGTGAGGGATGTGGGATACATCAGTGTTGCAGTGAGGGGTGTGGGATATATCAGTGTTGCAGTGAGGGGTGTGAGATATATCAGTGTTACAGTGAGGGGTGTGATATATATCAGTGTGATACAGTGAGGGGGGTGGGATATATCAGTGTGATACAGTGAGGGGTGTGGGATACATCAGTGTTACAGTGAGGGGTGTGGGATATATCAGTGTTACAGTGAGGGGTGTGGGATACATCAGTGTTACAGTGAGGGGTGTGGGAAACATCAGTGTGACAGTGAGGGGTGTGGGATACATCAGTGTTACTGTGAGGGGTGTGGGATACATCAGTGTTACTGTGAGGGGTGTGGGATACATCAGTGTTACTGTGAGGGGTGTGGGATACATCAGTGTTACTGTGAGGGGTGTGGGATACATCAGTGTGACAGTGAGAGGTGAGAGATATATCAGTGTTACAGTGAGGGGTGTGGGATACATCAGTGTGACAGTGAGGGGTGAGAGATATATCAGTGTTACAGTGAGGGGTGTTGGATATATCAGAGTGTTACAGTGAGGGGGGTGGGATATATCAGTGTTACAGTGAGGAGTGTGGGATATATCAGCGTTACAGTGAGGGGTGTGGGATATATCAGTGTTACAGTGAGGGGTGTGGAATATATCAGTGTGACAGTGAGGGGTGTGGGATATATCAATGTTGCAGTGAGGGGTGTGGGATATATCAGTGTTACAGTGAGGGGTGTGGGATATATCAGCTTGACAGTGAGGGGTGTGGGACATATCAGTGTTCCAGTGAGGGGTGTGGGATATATCAGTGTTACAGTGAGGGGTGTGGGATATATCAGTGTGACAGTGAGAGGTGGGAGATTTGTCAGTGTTGCAGTGAGGGGTGTGAGATATATCAGTGTTACAGTGAGGGGGGTGGGATATATCAGTGTTACAGTGAGGGGTGTGGGATATATCAGTGTTACAGTGAGGGGTGTGGGATAAATCAGTGTTACAGTGAGGGGTGTGGGATATATCAGTGTTGCAGTGAGGGATGTGGGAGATATCAAGTGATACAGTGAGGGGTGTGAGATATATCAGCGTTGCAGTGAGGGGTGTGTGATATATCAGTGTTACAGTAAGGGGTGTGGGATATATCAGTGTTACAGTGAGAGATGGGAGATATATCAGTGTTAGAGTGAGGGGTGTGAGATACATCAATGTTACAGTGTGGGGGGTGGGATATATCTGTGTTGCAGTGAGGGGTGTGGGATATATCAGGGTTACAGTGAGGGGTGTGGGATATATCAGTGTTCCAGTGAGCGGTGTGGGATATATCAGTGTCACAGTGAGGGGTGTGGGATATATCAGTGTCCCAGTGAGGGGCGTGGGATATATCAGTGTTACAGTGAGGGATGTGGGATATATCAGTGTTACAGCGAGGGGTGTGGGATATATCAGTGTTGCAATGAGGGTTGTGGGATATATCAGTGTTACAGTGAGGGGGGTGGGATATATCAGTGTTACAGTGAGGAGTGTGGGATATATCAGCGTTACAGTGAGGAGTGTGGGATATATCAGCGTTACAGTGAGGAGTGTGGGATATATCAGTGTTACAGTGAGGGGTGTGGGATATATCAGCGTTACAGTGAGGGGTGTGGGATATATCAGTGTTACAGTGAGGGGTGTGGAATATATCAGTGTGACAGTGAGGGGTGTGGGATATATCAATGTTGCAGTGAGGGGTGTGGGATATATCAGTGTTACAGTGAGGGGTGTGGGATATATCAGTGTTACAGTGAGGGGTGTGGGATATATCAGCTTGACAGTGAGGGGTGTGGGACATATCAGTGTTCCAGTGAGGGGTGTGGGATATATCAGTGTTACAGTGAGGGGTGTGGGATATATCAGTGTGACAGTGAGAGGTGGGAGATTTGTCAGTGTTGCAGTGAGGGGTGTGAGATATATCAGTGTTACAGTGAGGGGGGTGGGATATATCAGTGTTACAGTGAGGGGTGTGGGATAAATCAGTGCTACAGTGAGAGATGGGAGACATATCAGTGTTGGAGTGAGCGGTGTGGGATATATCAGTGTGTTCCAGTGAGGGGTGTGGGACATATCAGAGTTACAGTGAGAGATGGGAGATATATCAGTGGGACAGTGAGGGGTGTGGGATATATCAGAGTGTTCAGTGAGGGGTGTGGGATATATCAGAGTGTACAGTGAGGGGTGTGGGATATATCAGAGTTACAGTGAGAGATAGGAGATATATCAGTGTTGCAGTGAGGGATGTGGGAGATATCAAGTGATACAGTGAGGGGTGTGAGATATATCAGCGTTGCAGTGAGGGGTGTGTGATATATCAGTGTTACAGTAAGGGGTGTGGGATATATCAGTGTTACAGTGAGAGATGGGAGATATATCAGTGTTAGAGTGAGGGGTGTGAGATACATCAATGTTACAGTGTGGGGGGTGGGATATATCTGTGTTGCAGTGAGGGGTGTGGGATATATCAGGGTTACAGTGAGGGGTGTGGGATATATCAGTGTTCCAGTGAGCGGTGTGGGATATATCAGTGTCACAGTGAGGGGTGTGGGATATATCAGTGTCCCAGTGAGGGGCGTGGGATATATCAGTGTTACAGTGAGGGATGTGGGATATATCAGTGTTACAGCGAGGGGTGTGGGATATATCAGTGTTGCAATGAGGGTTGTGGGATATATCAGTGTTACAGTGAGGGGGGTGGGATATATCAGTGTTACAGTGAGGAGTGTGGGATATATCAGCGTTACAGTGAGGAGTGTGGGATATATCAGCGTTACAGTGAGGAGTGTGGGATATATCAGCGTTACAGTGAGGAGTGTGGGATATATCAGTGTTCCAGTGAGGGGTGTGGAATATATCAGTGTGACAGTGAGGGGTGTGGGATATATCGATGTTGCAGTGAGGGGTGTGGGATATATCAGTGTAACAGTGAGGGGTGTGGGATATATCAGCGTGACAGTGAGGGGTGTGGGATATATCAGTGTTACAGTGAGGGGTGTGGGATATATCAGTGTTACAGTGAGGGGTGTGGGATATATCAGTGTTACAGTGAGGGGTGGGAGATTTGTCAGTGTTGCAGTGAGGGGTGTGAGATATATCAGTGTTGCAGTGAGGGGGGTGGGATATATCAGTGTGATACAGTGATGGGTGTGAGATAAATCAGTGTTACAGTGAGGGGTGTGGGATATATCAGTGTTACAGTGAGGGGTGTGGGATATATCAGTGTTGGAGTGAGCGGTGTGGGATATATCAGTGTGTTCCAGTGAGGGGTGTGGGATATATCAGAGTTACAGTGAGAGATGGGAGATATATCAGTGGGACAGTGAGGAGTGTGGGATATATCAGAGTGTACAGTGAGGGGTGTGGGATATATCAGAGCTACAGTGAGAGATAGGAGATATATCAGTGTTGCAGTGAGGGATGTGGGAGATATCAAGTGATACAGTGAGGGGTGTGGGATATATCAGTGTGACAGTGAGGGGTGTGAGATATATCAGCGTTGCAGTGAGGGGTGTGTGATATATCAGTGTTACAGTGAGGGGTGAGGGATTTCTCAGTGTTACAGTGAGAGATGGGAGATATATCAGTGTTACAGTGAGGGGTGTGGGATATATCAGTGTTCCAGTGAGCGGTGTGGGATATATCAGTGTCACAGTGAGGGGTGTGGGATATATCAGTGTCCCAGCGAGGGGTGTGGGACATATCAGAGTCACAGTGAGGGGTGTGGGATATATCAGTGTTACAGTGAGGGGTGTGGGATATATCAGTGCGTCAGTGAGGGGTGTGGGATATATCAGTGCGTCAGTGAGGGGTGTGGGATATATCAGTGTTTCAGTGAGGGGTGTGGGATACATCAGTGTTACAGTGAGGGGTGTGGGATACATCAGTGTTGCGTTGAGGGGTGTGGGATATATCAGTGTGACAGTGAGGGGTGAGAGATACATCAGTGTTACAGTGAGGGGTGTGGGATATATCAGAGTGTTACTGTGAGGGGTGTGGGATCTCAGTGTTACAGTGAGGGATGTGGGATATATCAGTGTTGCAGTGAGGGATGTGGGATATATCAGTATCACAGTGAGGGGTGTGGGATATATCAGTGTTACAGTGAGGGGTGTGGGATATATCAGTGTTACAGTGATGGGTGTGGGATATATCAGTGTTACAGTGAGGGGTGTGGGATACATCAGTATCACAGTGAGGGGTGTGGGATACATCAGTATCACAGTGAGGGGTGTGGGATACATCAGTATCACAGTGAGGGGTGTGGGATACATCAGTATCACAGTGAGGGGTGTGGGATACATCAGTATCACAGTGAGGGGTGTGGGATATATCAGTGTTTCAGTGAGAGATGGGAGATATATTAGTGTCAGAGTGAGCGGTGTGGGATACATCAGTGTGTTCCAGTGAGGGGTGTGGGATATATCAGTGTTGCAGTGTGGGTTGTGGGATATATAAGAGTGTTACAGTGAGGGGTGTGGGATATATCAGTGTTACAGTGAGAGGTGAGGGATTTCTCATTGTGACAGTGAGAGATGGGAGATATATCAGTGTTACAGTGAGAGATGGGAGATATATCAGTGTTACAGTGAGGGTGTGAGATATATCAGTGTTGCAGTGTGGGGTGTGGGATATATCTGTGTTGCAGTGAGGGGTGTGGGATATATCTGTGTTGCAGTGAGGGGTGTGGGATATATCTGTGTTACAGTGAGGGGTGTGGGATATATCAGTGTTACAGTGAGGAGTCTGGGATATATCAGAGTGTTACAGTGAGGGGTGTGGGATATATTAGTGTTCCAGTGAGGGGTGTGGGATATATCAGAGAGTTACAGTGAGGGGTGTGGGATATATCAGAGAGTTACAGTGAGGGGTGTGGGATATATCAGTGTTGCAGTGAGGGGTGTGGGATATATCAGTGTAACAGTGAGGGGTGTGGGATATATCAGTGTTACAGTGAGGGGTGTGGGATGTATCAGTGTTACAGTGAGGGGTGTGAGATATATCAGTGTTCCAGTGAGGGGCGTGGGATATATTAGTGTTCCAGTGAGGGGTGTGGGATATATCAGAGAGTTACAGTGAGGGGTGTGGGATATATCAGTGTTGCAGTGAGGGGTGTGGGATATATCAATGTTACAGTGAGGGGTGTGGGATATATCAGTGTTACAGTGAGGGGTGTGGGATGTATCAGTGTTACAGTGAGGGGTGTGAGATATATCAGTGTTACAGTGAGGGGTGTGGGATATATCAGTGTTACAGTGAGGGGTGTGGGATGTATCAGTGTTACAGTGAGGGATGTGGGATATATCAGAGCATTACAGTGAGGGATGTGGGAAATATCAGTGTTACAGTGAGGGGTGTGGGAAATATCAGTGTTACAGTGAGGGGTGTGGGAAATATCAGTGTTACAGTGAGGGGTGTGGGAAATATCAGTGTTACAGTGAGGGATGTGGGATATATCAGAGCATTACAGTGAGGGATGTGGGAAATATCAGTGTTACAGTGAGGGGTGTGGGAAATATCAGTGTTACAGTGAGGGGTGTGGGAAATATCAGTGTTACAGTGAGGGGTGTGGGAAATATCAGTGTTACAGTGAGGGGTGTGGGATATATCAGCGTTCCAGTGAGCGGTGTGGGAGATATCAAGCGATACAGTGAGGGGTGTGGGAGATGTCAGAGAGTTACAGTGAGGGGTGTGGGAGATGTCAGAGTGTTACAGTGAGGGGTGTGGGATATATCAGTGTTACAGTGAGGGATGTGGGATATATCAGCATCACAGTGAGTGGTGTGGGATATATCAGTCTAACACTGAGGGGCGTGGGATATATCAGTGTTCCAGTGAGCGGTGTGGGAGATATCAAGTGTTACAGTGAGGGGTGTGGGAGATGTCAGAGTGTTGCAGTGAGGGGTGTGGGACATATCAGAGAGTTACAGTGTGGGGTGTGGGATATATCAGTGTTGCAGTGAGGGGTGTGGGATATATCAGTGTTACAGTGAGGAGTCTGGGATATATCAGTGTGACAGTGAGAGGTGGGAGATTTGTCAGTGTTGCAGTGAGGGGTGTGAGATATATCAGTGTTACAGTGAGGGGGGTGGGATATATCAGTGTGATACAGTGATGGGTGTGAGATATATCAGTGTTACAGTGAGGGGTGTGGGATATATCAGTGTTACAGTGAGGGGTGTGGGATAAATCAGTGTTACAGTGAGGGGTGTGGGATAAATCAGTGTTGGAGTGAGCGGTGTGGGATATATCAGTGTGTTCCAGTGAGGGGTGTGGGACATATCAGAGTTACAGTGAGAGATGGGAGATATATCAGTGGGACAGTGAGTGGTGTGGGATATATCAGTCTAACACTGAGGGGCGTGGGATATATCAGTGTTCCAGTGAGCGGTGTGGGATACATCAGTGTTACAGTGAGGGGTGTGGGATACATCAGTGTTACAGTGAGGGGTGTGGGATACATCAGTGTTACTGTGAGGGGTGTGGGATACATCAGTGTTACTGTGAGGGGTGTGGGATACATCAGTGTTACTGTGAGGGGTGTGGGATACATCAATGTTACTGTGAGGGGTGTGGGATACATCAGTGTTACTGTGAGGGGTGTGGGATACATCAGTGTTACTGTGAGGGGTGTGGGATACATCAGTGTTACAGTGAGGGGTGTGGGATATATCAGTGTGACAGTGAGAGGTGAGAGATATATCAGTGTTACAGTGAGGGGTGTGGGATACATCAGTGTGACAGTCAGGGGTGAGAGATATATCAGTGTTACAGTGAGGGGTGTTGGATATATCAGAGTGTTACAGTGAGGGGTGTGGGGTCTCTCATTGTTACAGTGAGGGGTGTGGGAGAGATCAGTGTTACAGTGAGGGGTGTGGGAGAGATCAGTGTTACAGTGAGGGGTGTGGGAGAGATCAGTGTTACAGTGAGGGGTGTTGGATATATCAGAGTGTTACAGTGAGGGGTGTGGGGTCTCTCATTGTTTCAGTGAGGGGTGTGGGAGAGATCAGTGTTACAGTGAGGGGTGTGGGAGAGATCAGTGTTACAGTGAGGGGTGTGGGAGAGATCAGTGTTACAGTGAGGGGTGTGGGAGAGATCAGTGTTACAGTGAGGGGTGTGGGATATATCAGCATCAAAGTGAGGAGTGTGGGATATATCAGTGTTACAGTGAGGGGTGTGAGATATATCAGTGTTACAGTGAGGGGTGTGGGATAATTCAGTGTTACAGAAAGGGGTGTGGGATATATCAGTATCACAGTGAGGGGTGTGGGGTATATCAGTCCAACAGTGAGGGGCGTGGGATATATCAGAGTTCCAGTGAGGGGTGTGGGATATATCAGTGTTACAGTGAGGGGTGTGAGATATATCAGTGTTCCAGTGAGGGGTGTGAGATATATCAGTGTAACAGTGAGTGGTGTGGGATATATCAGTGTTACAGCGAGGGGTGTGCGACAGAACAGTGTCACAGTGAGGAGGAAGGGATATATCAGTATCACAGTCAGTGGTGTGGGATATATCAGTGTTACAGTGAGGGGTCCGGGATATATCAGTGTTACAGTGAGGGGTCTGGGAGATATCAGTGTTACAGTGAGGGGTCTGGGATATATCAGTGTTACAGTGAGGGGTCTGGGAGATATCAGTGTTACAGTGAGGGGTCTGGGATATATCAGTGTTACAGTGAGGGGTCTGGGATATATCAGTGTTACAGTGAGGGGTCTGGGATATATCAGTGTTACAGTGAGGGGTGTGGGAAATAACAGTGTCAGAGTGAGGCGTAAGGGATATATCAGTATCACAGTGAGGGGTATAGGATATATCAGTCCAACAGTGAGGGGGGTGGGATATATCAGTGTGTTACAGTGAGGGGTGTGAGATATATCAGTGTTGCAGTGAGGGGTCTGGGATATATCAGTGTTACAGTGAGGGGTGTGAGAAATATCAGTGTTCCAGTGAGGGGCGTGGGATATATCAGTGTTCCAGCGAGGGGCGTGGGATATATCAGTGTGTTGCAGTGAGGGGCGTGGGATATATCAGTGATGCAGTGAGGAGTCTGGGATATATCAGTGTGACAGTGAGGGGTGAGAGATATATCAGTGTTACAGCGAGGGGTGTGGGATATATCAGTGTCACAGTGAGGGGTGTGGGATACATCAGTGTTACAGTGAGGGATATATCAGTGTTCCAGTGAGGGGTGTGGGATATATCAGTGTGAGTGAGGGGTGAGAGATATATCAGTGTTGCAGTGAGGGGTGTTGGATATATCAGAGTGTTACAGTGAGGGGTGTGGGGTCTCTCTTTGTGACAGTGAGGAGTGTGGGATATATCGGTGTGACAGCGAGGGATGTGGGATATATCAGTGTTGCAGTGAGGGATGTGGGAAATATCAGTGTTGCAGTGAGGGATGAGGGATATATCAGTGTTACAGTGAGGGGTGTGGGATATATCAGTGTTACAGTGAGGGATGTGGGATACATCAGTGTTGCAGTGAGGGGTGTGGGATATATCAGTGTTGCAGTGAGGGGTGTGAGATATATCAGTGTTACAGTGAGGGGTGTGATATATATCAGTGTGATACAGTGAGGGGGGTGGGATATATCAGTGTGATACAGTGAGGGGTGTGGGATACATCAGTGTTACAGTGAGGGGTGTGGGATATATCAGTGTTACAGTGAGGGGTGTGGGATACATCAGTGTTACAGTGAGGGGTGTGGGAAACATCAGTGTTACAGTGAGGGGTGTGGGAAACATCAGTGTTACAGTGAGGGGTGTGGGATACATCAGTGTTACTGTGAGGGGTGTGGGATACATCAGTGTTACTGTGAGGGGTGTGGGATACATCAGTGTTACTGTGAGGGGTGTGGGATACATCAGTGTGACAGTGAGAGGTGAGAGATATATCAGTGTTACAGTGAGGGGTGTGGGATACATCAGTGTGACAGTGAGGGGTGAGAGATATATCAGTGTTACAGTGAGGGGTGTTGGATATATCAGAGTGTTACAGTGAGGGGGGTGGGATATATCAGTGTTACAGTGAGGAGTGTGGGATATATCAGCGTTACAGTGAGGGGTGTGGGATATATCAGTGTTACAGTGAGGGGTGTGGAATATATCAGTGTGACAGTGAGGGGTGTGGGATATATCAATGTTGCAGTGAGGGGTGTGGGATATATCAGTGTTACAGTGAGGGGTGTGGGATATATCAGCTTGACAGTGAGGGGTGTGGGACATATCAGTGTTCCAGTGAGGGGTGTGGGATATATCAGTGTTACAGTGAGGGGTGTGGGATATATCAGTGTGACAGTGAGAGGTGGGAGATTTGTCAGTGTTGCAGTGAGGGGTGTGAGATATATCAGTGTTACAGTGAGGGGGGTGGGATATATCAGTGTGATACAGTGATGGGTGTGAGATATATCAGTGTTACAGTGAGGGGTGTGGGATATATCAGTGTTACAGTGAGGGGTGTGGGATAAATCAGTGTTACAGTGAGAGATGGGAGACATATCAGTGTTGGAGTGAGCGGTGTGGGATATATCAGTGTGTTCCAGTGAGGGGTGTGGGACATATCAGAGTTACAGTGAGAGATGGGAGATATATCAGTGGGACAGTGAGGGGTGTGGGATATATCAGAGTGTTCAGTGAGGGGTGTGGGATATATCAGAGTGTACAGTGAGGGGTGTGGGATATATCAGAGTTACAGTGAGAGATAGGAGATATATGAGTGTTGCAGTGAGGGATGTGGGAGATATCAAGTGATACAGTGAGGGGTGTGAGATATATCAGCGTTGCAGTGAGGGGTGTGTGATATATCAGTGTTACACTAAGGGGTGTGGGATATATCAGTGTTACAGTGAGAGATGGGAGATATATCAGTGTTACAGTGAGGGGTGTGGGAGAGATCAGTGTTACAGTGAGGGGTGTGGGAGAGATCAGTGTTACAGTGAGGGGTGTGGGATATATCAGCATCAAAGTGAGGAGTGTGGGATATATCAGTGTTACAGTGAGGGGTGTGGGGTATATCAGTCCAACAGTGAGGGGCGTGGGATATATCAGAGTTCCAGTGAGGGGTGTGGGATATATCAGTGTTACAGTGAGGGGTGTGAGATATATCAGTGTTCCAGTGAGGGGTGTGAGATATATCAGTGTAACAGTGAGTGGTGTGGGATATATCAGTGTTACAGCGAGGGGTGTGCGACAGAACAGTGTCACAGTGAGGAGGAAGGGATATATCAGTATCACAGTCAGTGGTGTGGGATATATCAGTGTTACAGTGAGGGGTCTGGGATATATCAGTGTTACAGTGAGGGGTCTGGGAGATATCAGTGTTACAGTGAGGGGTCTGGGATATATCAGTGTTACAGTGAGGGGTCTGGGATATATCAGTGTTACAGTGAGGGGTCTGGGATATATCAGTGTTACAGTGAGGGGTCTGGGATATATCAGTGTTACAGTGAGGCGTAAGGGATATATCAGTATCACAGTGAGGGGTATAGGATATATCAGTCCAACAGTGAGGGGGGTGGGATATATCAGTGTGTTACAGTGAGGGGTGTGAGATATATCAGTGTTGCAGTGAGGGGTCTGGGATATATCAGTGTTACAGTGAGGGGTGTGAGAAATATCAGTGTTCCAGTGAGGGGCGTGGGATATATCAGTGTTCCAGCGAGGGGCGTGGGATATATCAGTGTGTTGCAGTGAGGGGCGTGGGATATATCAGTGATGCAGTGAGGAGTCTGGGATATATCAGTGTGACAGTGAGGGGTGAGAGATATATCAGTGTTACAGCGAGGGGTGTGGGATATATCAGTGTCACAGTGAGGGGTGTGGGATACATCAGTGTTACAGTGAGGGGTGTGGGATATATCAGTGTTCCAGTGAGGGGTGTGGGATATATCAGTGTGAGTGAGGGGTGAGAGATATATCAGTGTTGCAGTGAGGGGTGTTGGATATATCAGAGTGTTACAGTGAGGGGTGTGGGGTCTCTCTTTGTGACAGTGAGGAGTGTGGGATATATCGGTGTGACAGCGAGGGATGTGGGATATATCAGTGTTGCAGTGAGGGATGTGGGAAATATCAGTGTTGCAGTGAGGGATGAGGGATATATCAGTGTTACAGTGAGGGGTGTGGGATATATCAGTGTTACAGTGAGGGATGTGGGATACATCAGTGTTGCAGTGAGGGGTGTGGGATATATCAGTGTTGCAGTGAGGGGTGTGAGATATATCAGTGTTACAGTGAGGGGTGTGATATATATCAGTGTGATACAGTGAGGGGGGTGGGATATATCAGTGTGATACAGTGAGGGGTGTGGGATACATCAGTGTTACAGTGAGGGGTGTGGGATATATCAGTGTTACAGTGAGGGGTGTGGGATACATCAGTGTTACAGTGAGGGGTGTGGGAAACATCAGTGTGACAGTGAGGGGTGTGGGATACATCAGTGTTACTGTGAGGGGTGTGGGATACATCAGTGTTACTGTGAGGGGTGTGGGATACATCAGTGTTACTGTGAGGGGTGTGGGATACATCAGTGTTACTGTGAGGGGTGTGGGATACATCAGTGTGACAGTGAGAGGTGAGAGATATATCAGTGTTACAGTGAGGGGTGTGGGATACATCAGTGTGACAGTGAGGGGTGAGAGATATATCAGTGTTACAGTGAGGGGTGTTGGATATATCAGAGTGTTACAGTGAGGGGGGTGGGATATATCAGTGTTACAGTGAGGAGTGTGGGATATATCAGCGTTACAGTGAGGGGTGTGGGATATATCAGTGTTACAGTGAGGGGTGTGGAATATATCAGTGTGACAGTGAGGGGTGTGGGATATATCAATGTTGCAGTGAGGGGTGTGGGATATATCAGTGTTACAGTGAGGGGTGTGGGATATATCAGCTTGACAGTGAGGGGTGTGGGACATATCAGTGTTCCAGTGAGGGGTGTGGGATATATCAGTGTTACAGTGAGGGGTGTGGGATATATCAGTGTGACAGTGAGAGGTGGGAGATTTGTCAGTGTTGCAGTGAGGGGTGTGAGATATATCAGTGTTACAGTGAGGGGGGTGGGATATATCAGTGTTACAGTGAGGGGTGTGGGATATATCAGTGTTACAGTGAGGGGTGTGGGATAAATCAGTGTTACAGTGAGGGGTGTGGGATATATCAGTGTTGCAGTGAGGGATGTGGGAGATATCAAGTGATACAGTGAGGGGTGTGAGATATATCAGCGTTGCAGTGAGGGGTGTGTGATATATCAGTGTTACAGTAAGGGGTGTGGGATATATCAGTGTTACAGTGAGAGATGGGAGATATATCAGTGTTAGAGTGAGGGGTGTGAGATACATCAATGTTACAGTGTGGGGGGTGGGATATATCTGTGTTGCAGTGAGGGGTGTGGGATATATCAGGGTTACAGTGAGGGGTGTGGGATATATCAGTGTTCCAGTGAGCGGTGTGGGATATATCAGTGTCACAGTGAGGGGTGTGGGATATATCAGTGTCCCAGTGAGGGGCGTGGGATATATCAGTGTTACAGTGAGGGATGTGGGATATATCAGTGTTACAGCGAGGGGTGTGGGATATATCAGTGTTGCAATGAGGGTTGTGGGATATATCAGTGTTACAGTGAGGGGGGTGGGATATATCAGTGTTACAGTGAGGAGTGTGGGATATATCAGCGTTACAGTGAGGAGTGTGGGATATATCAGCGTTACAGTGAGGAGTGTGGGATATATCAGTGTTACAGTGAGGGGTGTGGGATATATCAGCGTTACAGTGAGGGGTGTGGGATATATCAGTGTTACAGTGAGGGGTGTGGAATATATCAGTGTGACAGTGAGGGGTGTGGGATATATCAATGTTGCAGTGAGGGGTGTGGGATATATCAGTGTTACAGTGAGGGGTGTGGGATATATCAGTGTTACAGTGAGGGGTGTGGGATATATCAGCTTGACAGTGAGGGGTGTGGGACATATCAGTGTTCCAGTGAGGGGTGTGGGATATATCAGTGTTACAGTGAGGGGTGTGGGATATATCAGTGTGACAGTGAGAGGTGGGAGATTTGTCAGTGTTGCAGTGAGGGGTGTGAGATATATCAGTGTTACAGTGAGGGGGGTGGGATATATCAGTGTTACAGTGAGGGGTGTGGGATAAATCAGTGCTACAGTGAGAGATGGGAGACATATCAGTGTTGGAGTGAGCGGTGTGGGATATATCAGTGTGTTCCAGTGAGGGGTGTGGGACATATCAGAGTTACAGTGAGAGATGGGAGATATATCAGTGGGACAGTGAGGGGTGTGGGATATATCAGAGTGTTCAGTGAGGGGTGTGGGATATATCAGAGTGTACAGTGAGGGGTGTGGGATATATCAGAGTTACAGTGAGAGATAGGAGATATATCAGTGTTGCAGTGAGGGATGTGGGAGATATCAAGTGATACAGTGAGGGGTGTGAGATATATCAGCGTTGCAGTGAGGGGTGTGTGATATATCAGTGTTACAGTAAGGGGTGTGGGATATATCAGTGTTACAGTGAGAGATGGGAGATATATCAGTGTTAGAGTGAGGGGTGTGAGATACATCAATGTTACAGTGTGGGGGGTGGGATATATCTGTGTTGCAGTGAGGGGTGTGGGATATATCAGGGTTACAGTGAGGGGTGTGGGATATATCAGTGTTCCAGTGAGCGGTGTGGGATATATCAGTGTCACAGTGAGGGGTGTGGGATATATCAGTGTCCCAGTGAGGGGCGTGGGATATATCAGTGTTACAGTGAGGGATGTGGGATATATCAGTGTTACAGCGAGGGGTGTGGGATATATCAGTGTTGCAATGAGGGTTGTGGGATATATCAGTGTTACAGTGAGGGGGGTGGGATATATCAGTGTTACAGTGAGGAGTGTGGGATATATCAGCGTTACAGTGAGGAGTGTGGGATATATCAGCGTTACAGTGAGGAGTGTGGGATATATCAGCGTTACAGTGAGGAGTGTGGGATATATCAGTGTTCCAGTGAGGGGTGTGGAATATATCAGTGTGACAGTGAGGGGTGTGGGATATATCGATGTTGCAGTGAGGGGTGTGGGATATATCAGTGTAACAGTGAGGGGTGTGGGATATATCAGCGTGACAGTGAGGGGTGTGGGATATATCAGTGTTACAGTGAGGGGTGTGGGATATATCAGTGTTACAGTGAGGGGTGTGGGATATATCAGTGTTACAGTGAGGGGTGGGAGATTTGTCAGTGTTGCAGTGAGGGGTGTGAGATATATCAGTGTTGCAGTGAGGGGGGTGGGATATATCAGTGTGATACAGTGATGGGTGTGAGATAAATCAGTGTTACAGTGAGGGGTGTGGGATATATCAGTGTTACAGTGAGGGGTGTGGGATATATCAGTGTTGGAGTGAGCGGTGTGGGATATATCAGTGTGTTCCAGTGAGGGGTGTGGGATATATCAGAGTTACAGTGAGAGATGGGAGATATATCAGTGGGACAGTGAGGAGTGTGGGATATATCAGAGTGTACAGTGAGGGGTGTGGGATATATCAGAGCTACAGTGAGAGATAGGAGATATATCAGTGTTGCAGTGAGGGATGTGGGAGATATCAAGTGATACAGTGAGGGGTGTGGGATATATCAGTGTGACAGTGAGGGGTGTGAGATATATCAGCGTTGCAGTGAGGGGTGTGTGATATATCAGTGTTACAGTGAGGGGTGAGGGATTTCTCAGTGTTACAGTGAGAGATGGGAGATATATCAGTGTTACAGTGAGGGGTGTGGGATATATCAGTGTTCCAGTGAGCGGTGTGGGATATATCAGTGTCACAGTGAGGGGTGTGGGATATATCAGTGTCCCAGCGAGGGGTGTGGGACATATCAGAGTCACAGTGAGGGGTGTGGGATATATCAGTGTTACAGTGAGGGGTGTGGGATATATCAGTGCGTCAGTGAGGGGTGTGGGATATATCAGTGCGTCAGTGAGGGGTGTGGGATATATCAGTGTTTCAGTGAGGGGTGTGGGATACATCAGTGTTACAGTGAGGGGTGTGGGATACATCAGTGTTGCGTTGAGGGGTGTGGGATATATCAGTGTGACAGTGAGGGGTGAGAGATACATCAGTGTTACAGTGAGGGGTGTGGGATATATCAGAGTGTTACTGTGAGGGGTGTGGGATCTCAGTGTTACAGTGAGGGATGTGGGATATATCAGTGTTGCAGTGAGGGATGTGGGATATATCAGTATCACAGTGAGGGGTGTGGGATATATCAGTGTTACAGTGAGGGGTGTGGGATATATCAGTGTTACAGTGATGGGTGTGGGATATATCAGTGTTACAGTGAGGGGTGTGGGATACATCAGTATCACAGTGAGGGGTGTGGGATACATCAGTATCACAGTGAGGGGTGTGGGATACATCAGTATCACAGTGAGGGGTGTGGGATACATCAGTATCACAGTGAGGGGTGTGGGATACATCAGTATCACAGTGAGGGGTGTGGGATATATCAGTGTTTCAGTGAGAGATGGGAGATATATTAGTGTCAGAGTGAGCGGTGTGGGATACATCAGTGTGTTCCAGTGAGGGGTGTGGGATATATCAGTGTTGCAGTGTGGGTTGTGGGATATATAAGAGTGTTACAGTGAGGGGTGTGGGATATATCAGTGTTACAGTGAGAGGTGAGGGATTTCTCATTGTGACAGTGAGAGATGGGAGATATATCAGTGTTACAGTGAGAGATGGGAGATATATCAGTGTTACAGTGAGGGTGTGAGATATATCAGTGTTGCAGTGTGGGGTGTGGGATATATCTGTGTTGCAGTGAGGGGTGTGGGATATATCTGTGTTGCAGTGAGGGGTGTGGGATATATCTGTGTTACAGTGAGGGGTGTGGGATATATCAGTGTTACAGTGAGGAGTCTGGGATATATCAGAGTGTTACAGTGAGGGGTGTGGGATATATTAGTGTTCCAGTGAGGGGTGTGGGATATATCAGAGAGTTACAGTGAGGGGTGTGGGATATATCAGAGAGTTACAGTGAGGGGTGTGGGATATATCAGTGTTGCAGTGAGGGGTGTGGGATATATCAGTGTAACAGTGAGGGGTGTGGGATATATCAGTGTTACAGTGAGGGGTGTGGGATGTATCAGTGTTACAGTGAGGGGTGTGAGATATATCAGTGTTCCAGTGAGGGGCGTGGGATATATTAGTGTTCCAGTGAGGGGTGTGGGATATATCAGAGAGTTACAGTGAGGGGTGTGGGATATATCAGTGTTGCAGTGAGGGGTGTGGGATATATCAATGTTACAGTGAGGGGTGTGGGATATATCAGTGTTACAGTGAGGGGTGTGGGATGTATCAGTGTTACAGTGAGGGGTGTGAGATATATCAGTGTTACAGTGAGGGGTGTGGGATATATCAGTGTTACAGTGAGGGGTGTGGGATGTATCAGTGTTACAGTGAGGGATGTGGGATATATCAGAGCATTACAGTGAGGGATGTGGGAAATATCAGTGTTACAGTGAGGGGTGTGGGAAATATCAGTGTTACAGTGAGGGGTGTGGGAAATATCAGTGTTACAGTGAGGGGTGTGGGAAATATCAGTGTTACAGTGAGGGATGTGGGATATATCAGAGCATTACAGTGAGGGATGTGGGAAATATCAGTGTTACAGTGAGGGGTGTGGGAAATATCAGTGTTACAGTGAGGGGTGTGGGAAATATCAGTGTTACAGTGAGGGGTGTGGGAAATATCAGTGTTACAGTGAGGGGTGTGGGATATATCAGCGTTCCAGTGAGCGGTGTGGGAGATATCAAGCGATACAGTGAGGGGTGTGGGAGATGTCAGAGAGTTACAGTGAGGGGTGTGGGAGATGTCAGAGTGTTACAGTGAGGGGTGTGGGATATATCAGTGTTACAGTGAGGGATGTGGGATATATCAGCATCACAGTGAGTGGTGTGGGATATATCAGTCTAACACTGAGGGGCGTGGGATATATCAGTGTTCCAGTGAGCGGTGTGGGAGATATCAAGTGTTACAGTGAGGGGTGTGGGAGATGTCAGAGTGTTGCAGTGAGGGGTGTGGGACATATCAGAGAGTTACAGTGTGGGGTGTGGGATATATCAGTGTTGCAGTGAGGGGTGTGGGATATATCAGTGTTACAGTGAGGAGTCTGGGATATATCAGTGTTGCAGTGAGGGGTGTGGGATATATCAGTGTTGCAGTGAGTGGTGTGGGATATATCAGTGTTACAGTGAGGCGTGTGGGATATATCAGCGTCACAGTGAGTGGTTGGGATATATCAGTCTAACACTGAGGGGCGTGGGATATATCAGTGTTCCAGTGAGCGGTGTGGGAGATATCAAGTGATACAGTGAGGGGTGTGGGATATATCAGTATCACAGTGAGGGGTGTGGGATATATCAGTATCACAGTGAGGGGTGTGGGATATATCAGTATCACAGTGAGGGGTGTGGGATATATCAGTATCACAGTGAGGGGTGTGGGATATATCAGTATCACAGTGAGGGGTGTGGGATATATCAGTGTTTCAGTGAGAGATGGGAGATATATTAGTGTCAGAGTGAGCGGTGTGGGATATATCAGTGTGTTCCAGTGAGCGGTGTGGCATATATCAGTGTGTTCCAGTGAGGGGTGTGGGATACATCAGTGTTACTGTGAGGGGTGTGGGATACATCAGTGTTACTGTGAGGGGTGTGGGATACATCAGTGTTACAGTGAGGGGTGTGGGATACATCAATGTTACAGTGAGGGGTGTGGGATACATCAGTGTAACAGTGAGAGGTGAGAGATATATCAGTGTTACAGTGAGGGGTGTTGGATATATCAGAGTGTTACAGTGAGGGGTGTGGGGTCTCTCATTGTTACAGTGAGGGGTGTGGGATATATCAGTGTTGCAGTGAGGGGTGTGGGATATATCAGTGTTACAGTGAGGGGTGTGGGATACATCAGTATCACAGTGAGGGGTGTGGGATACATCAGTATCACAGTGAAGGGTGTGGGATACATCAGTGTTGCAGTGAGGGGTGTGGGATATATCGTTGTTACAGTGAGAGGTGTGGGAAATATCTGTTACAGTGAGGGGTGTGGGATGTATCAGAGTTACAGTGAGGGGTGTGGGATATCTCAGTGTTGCAATGAGGGTTGTGGGATATATCAGAGTGTTACAGTGAGGGGGGTGGGATATATCAGCGTTACAGTGAGGGGTATGGGATATATCAGTGTTACAGTGAGGGGTGTGGGATATATCAGTGTTACAGTGAGGGGTGTGGAATATATCAGTCTGACAGTGAGGGGTGTGGGATATATCAATGTTGCAGTGAGGGGTGTGGGATATATCAGTGTTACAGTGAGGGGTGTGGGATATATCAGCTTGACAGTGAGGGGTGTGGGACATATCAGTATCACAGTGAGGGGTGTGGGATATATCAGTATCACAGTGAGGGGTGTGGGATATATCAGTATCACAGTGAGGGGTGTGGGATATATCAGTATCACAGTGAGGGGTGTGGGATATATCAGTGTTTCAGTGAGAGATGGGAGATATATTAGTGTCAGAGTGAGCGGTGTGGGATATATCAGTGTGTTCCAGTGAGCGGTGTGGCATATATCAGTGTGTTCCAGTGAGGGGTGTGGGATACATCAGTGTTACTGTGAGGGGTGTGGGATACATCAGTGTTACTGTGAGGGGTGTGGGATACATCAGTGTTACTGTGAGGGGTGTGGGATACATCAGTGTTACTGTGAGGGGTGTGGGATACATCAGTGTTACTGTGAGGGGTGTGGGATACATCAGTGTTACTGTGAGAGGTGAGAGATATATCAGTGTTACAGTGAGGGGTGTTGGATATATCAGAGTGTTACAGTGAGGGGTGTGGGGTCTCTCATTGTTACAGTGAGGGGTGTGGGATATATCAGTGTTGCAGTGAGGGGTGTGGGATATATCAGTGTTACAGTGAGGGGTGTGGGATACATCAGTATCACAGTGAGGGGTGTGGGATACATCAGTATCACAGTGAAGGGTGTGGGATACATCAGTGTTGCAGTGAGGGGTGTGGGATATATCGTTGTTACAGTGAGAGGTGTGGGAAATATCTGTTACAGTGAGGGGTGTGGGATATATCAGAGTTACAGTGAGGGGTGTGGGATATCTCAGTGTTGCAATGAGGGTTGTGGGATATATCAGAGTGTTACAGTGAGGGGGGTGGGATATATCAGCGTTACAGTGAGGGGTATGGGATATATCAGTGTTACAGTGAGGGGTGTGGGATATATCAGTGTTACAGTGAGAGGTGGGAGATTTGTCAGTGTTGCAGTGAGGGGTGTGAGATATATCAGTGTTACAGTGAGGGGGGTGGGATATATCAGTGTGATACAGTGATGGGTGTGAGATATATCAGTGTTACAGTGAGGGGTGTGGGATATATCAGTGTTACAGTGAGGGGTGTGGGATATATCAGTGTTACAGTGAGAGATGGGAGACATATCAGTGTTGGAGTGAGCGGTGTGGGATATATCAGTGTGTTCCAGTGAGGGGTGTGGGACATATCAGAGTTACAGTGAGAGATGGGAGATATATCAGTGGGACAGTGAGGGGTGTGGGATATATCAGAGTGTACAGTGAGGGGTGTGGGATATATCAGAGTGTACAGTGAGGGGTGTGGGATATATCAGAGTTACAGTGAGAGATAGGAAATATATCAGTGTTACAGTGAGGGGTGTGAGATATATCAGCGTTGCAGTGAGGGGTGTGTGATATATCAGTGTTACACTGAGGGGTGAGGGATTTCTCAGTGTTACAGTGAGAGATGGGAGATATATCAGTGTTACAGTAAGGGGTGTGGGATATATCAGTGTTACAGTGAGAGATGGGAGATATATCAGTGTCAGAGTGAGGGGTGAGAGATATATCAATGTTACAGTGTGGGGGGTGGGATATATCTGTGTTGCAGTGAGGGGTGTGGGATATATCTGTGTTACAGTGAGGGGTGTGGGATATATCAGTGTTACAGTGAGGGGTGTGGGATATATCAGTGTTCCAGTGAGCGGTGTGGGATATATCAGTGTCACAGTGAGCGGTGTGGGATACATCAGTGTTACAGTGAGGGGTGTGGGATATATCAGTGTCCCAGTGAGGGGCGTGGGATATATCAGTGTTACAGTGAGGGATGTGGGATATATCAGTGTTACAGCGAGGGGTGTGGGATATATCAGCGTCACAGTGAGTGGTTGGGATATATCAGTCTAACACTGAGGGGCGTGGGATATATCAGTGTTCCAGTGAGCGGTGTGGGAGATATCAAGTGATACAGTGAGGGGTGTGGGAGATGTCAGAGTGTTACAGTGAGGGGTGTGGGACATATCAGAGAGTTACAGTGAGGGGTGTGGGATATATCAGTGTTACAGTGAGGGGTGTGGGATATATCAGTATCACAGTGAGGGGTGTGGGTTATATCAGTATCACAGTGAGGGGTGTGGGATATATCAGTATCACAGTGAGGGGTGTGGGATATATCAGTATCACAGTGAGGGGTGTGGGATATATCAGTATCACAGTGAGGGGTGTGGGATATATCAGTATCACAGTGAGGGGTGTGGGATATATCAGTATCACAGTGAGGGGTGTGGGATATATCAGTATCACAGTGAGGGGTGTGGGATATATCAGTATCACAGTGAGGGGTGTGGGATATATCAGTATCACAGTGAGGGGTGTGGGATATATCAGTATCACAGTGAGGGGTGTGGGATATATCAGTATCACAGTGAGGGGTGTGGGATATATCAGTATCACAGTGAGGGGTGTGGGATATATCAGAGTTTCAGTGAGAGATGGGAGATATATTAGTGTCAGAGTGAGCGGTGTGGGATATATCAGTGTGTTCCAGTGAGCGGTGTGGCATATATCAGTGTGTTCCAGTGAGGGGTGTGGGATACATCAGTGTTACTGTGAGGGGTGTGGGATACATCAGTGTTACTGTGAGGGGTGTGGGATACATCAGTGTTACAGTGAGGGGTGTGGGATACATCAGTGTAACAGTGAGAGGTGAGAGATATATCAGTGTTACAGTGAGGGGTGTTGGATATATCAGAGTGTTACAGTGAGGGGTGTGGGGTCTCTCATTGTTACAGTGAGGGGTGTGGGATATATCAGTGTTGCAGTGAGGGGTGTGGGATATATCAGTGTTACAGTGAGGGGTGTGGGATACATCAGTATCACAGTGAGGGGTGTGGGATACATCAGTATCACAGTGAAGGGTGTGGGATACATCAGTGTTGCAGTGAGGGGTGTGGGATATATCGTTGTTACAGTGAGAGGTGTGGGAAATATCTGTTACAGTGAGGGGTGTGGGATGTATCAGAGTTACAGTGAGGGGTGTGGGATATCTCAGTGTTGCAATGAGGGTTGTGGGATATATCAGAGTGTTACACTGAGGGGGGTGGGATATATCAGCGTTACAGTGAGGGGTATGGGATATATCAGTGTTACAGTGAGGGGTGTGGGATATATCAGTGTTACAGTGAGGGGTGTGGAATATATCAGTGTGACAGTGAGGGGTGTGGGATATATCAATGTTGCAGTGAGGGGTGTGGGATATATCAGTGTTACAGTGAGGGGTGTGGGATATATCAGCTTGACAGTGAGGGGTGTGGGACATATCAGTATCACAGTGAGGGGTGTGGGATATATCAGTATCACAGTGAGGGGTGTGGGATATATCAGTATCACAGTGAGGGGTGTGGGATATATCAGTATCACAGTGAGGGGTGTGGGATATATCAATATCACAGTGAGGGGTGTGGGATATATCAGTATCACAGTGAGGGGTGTGGGATATATCAGTATCACAGTGAGGGGTGCGGGATATATCAGTGTTTCAGTGAGAGATGGGAGATATATTAGTGTCAGAGTGAGCGGTGTGGGATATATCAGTGTGTTCCAGTGAGCGGTGTGGCATATATCAGTGTGTTCCAGTGAGGGGTGTGGGATACATCAGTGTTACTGTGAGGGGTGTGGGATACATCAGTGTTACTGTGAGGGGTGTGGGATACATCAGTGTTACTGTGAGGGGTGTGGGATACATCAGTGTTACAGTGAGGGGTGTGGGATACATCAGTGTAACAGTGAGAGGTGAGAGATATATCAGTGTTACAGTGAGGGGTGTTGGATATATCAGAGTGTTACAGTGAGGGGTGTGGGGTCTCTCATTGTTACAGTGAGGGGTGTGGGATATATCAGTGTTGCAGTGAGGGGTGTGGGATATATCAGTGTTACAGTGAGGGGTGTGGGATACATCAGTATCACAGTGAGGGGTGTGGGATACATCAGTATCACAGTGAAGGGTGTGGGATACATCAGTATCACAGTGAAGGGTGTGGGATACATCAGTGTTGCAGTGAGGGGTGTGGGATATATCGTTGTTACAGTGAGAGGTGTGGGAAATATCTGTTACAGTGAGGGGTGTGGGATATATCAGAGTTACAGTGAGGGGTGTGGGATATCTCAGTGTTGCAATGAGGGTTGTGGGATATATCAGAGTGTTACAGTGAGGGGGGTGGGATATATCAGCGTTACAGTGAGGGGTATGGGATATATCAGTGTTACAGTGAGGGGTGTGGGATATATCAGTGTTACAGTGAGAGGTGGGAGATTTGTCAGTGTTGCAGTGAGGGGTGTGAGATATATCAGTGTTACAGTGAGGGGGGTGGGATATATCAGTGTGATACAGTGATGGGTGTGAGATATATCAGTGTTACAGTGAGGGGTGTGGGATATATCAGTGTTACAGTGAGGGGTGTGGGATATATCAGTGTTACAGTGAGAGATGGGAGACATATCAGTGTTGGAGTGAGCGGTGTGGGATATATCAGTGTGTTCCAGTGAGGGGTGTGGGACATATCAGAGTTACAGTGAGAGATGGGAGATATATCAGTGGGACAGTGAGGGGTGTGGGATATATCAGAGTGTACAGTGAGGGGTGTGGGATATATCAGAGTTACAGTGAGAGATAGGAAATATATCAGTGTTGCAGTGAGGGATGTGGGAGATATCAAGTGATACAGTGAGGGGTGTGAGATATATCAGCGTTGCAGTGAGGGGTGTGTGATATATCAGTGTTACACTGAGGGGTGAGGGATTTCTCAGTGTTACAGTGAGAGATGGGAGATATATCAGTGTTACAGTAAGGGGTGTGGGATATATCAGTGTTACAGTGAGAGATGGGAGATATATCAGTGTCAGAGTGAGGGGTGAGAGATATATCAATGTTACAGTGTGGGGGGTGGGATATATCTGTGTTGCAGTGAGGGGTGTGGGATATATCTGTGTTACAGTGAGGGGTGTGGGATATATCAGTGTTACAGTGAGGGGTGTGGGATATATCAGTGTTCCAGTGAGCGGTGTGGGATATATCAGTGTCACAGTGAGCGGTGTGGGATATATCAGTGTCACAGTGAGGGGTGTGGGATATATCAGTGTCCCAGTGAGGGGCGTGGGATATATCAGTGTTACAGTGAGGGATGTGGGATATATCAGTGTTACAGCGAGGGGTGTGGGATATATCAGTGTTACAGTGAGGGGTGTGGGATATATCAGTGTTACAGTGAGGGGTGTGGGATATATCAGTGTTACAGTGAGGGGTGTGGGATACATCAGTGTTACAGTGAGGGGTGTGGGATACATCAGTGTTACAGTGAGGGGTGTGGGATGTATCAGTGTTACAGTGAGGGGTGTGAGATATATCAGTGTTCCAGTGAGGGGCGTGGGATATATTAGTGTTCCAGTGAGGGGTGTGGGATATATCAGAGAGTTACAGTGAGGGGTGTGGGATATATCAGTGTTGCAGTGAGGGGTGTGGGATATATCAATGTTACAGTGAGGGGTGTGGGATATATCAGTGTTACAGTGAGGGGTGTGGGATATATCAGTGTTACAGTGAGGGGTGTGAGATATATCAGTGTTACAGTGAGGGGTGTGGGATATATCAGTGTTACAGTGAGGGGTGTGGGATGTATCAGTGTTACAGTGAGGGATGTGGGATATATCAGAGCATTACAGTGAGGGATGTGGGAAATATCAGTGTTACAGTGAGGGGTGTGGGAAATATCAGTGTTACAGTGAGGGGTGTGGGAAATATCAGTGTTACAGTGAGGGGTGTGGGAAATATCAGTGTTACAGTGAGGGGTGTGGGATATATCAGCGTTCCAGTGAGCGGTGTGGGAGATATCAAGCGATACAGTGAGGGGTGTGGGAGATGTCAGAGAGTTACAGTGAGGGGTGTGGGAGATGTCAGAGTGTTACAGTGAGGGGTGTGGGATATATCAGTGTTACAGTGAGGGATGTGGGATATATCAGCATCACAGTGAGTGGTGTGGGATATATCAGTCTAACACTGAGGGGCGTGGGATATATCAGTGTTCCAGTGAGCGGTGTGGGAGATATCAAGTGTTACAGTGAGGGGTGTGGGAGATGTCAGAGTGTTGCAGTGAGGGGTGTGGGACATATCAGAGAGTTACAGTGTGGGGTGTGGGATATATCAGTGTTGCAGTGAGGGGTGTGGGATATATCAGTGTTACAGTGAGGAGTCTGGGATATATCAGTGTTGCAGTGAGGGGTGTGGGATATATCAGTGTTGCAGTGAGTGGTGTGGGATATATCAGTGTTACAGTGAGGCGTGTGGGATATATCAGCGTCACAGTGAGTGGTTGGGATATATCAGTCTAACACTGAGGGGCGTGGGATATATCAGTGTTCCAGTGAGGGGTGTGGGAGATGTCAGAGAGTTACAGTGAGGGGTGTGGGAGATGTCAGAGTGTTACAGTGAGGGGTGTGGGATATATCAGTGTTACAGTGAGGGATGTGGGATATATCAGCATCACAGTGAGTGGTGTGGGATATATCAGTCTAACACTGAGGGGCGTGGGATATATCAGTGTTCCAGTGAGGGGTGTGGGAGATGTCAGAGTGTTGCAGTGAGGGGTGTGGGACATATCAGAGAGTTACAGTGTGGGGTGTGGGATATATCAGTGTTGCAGTGAGGGGTGTGGGATATATCAGTGTTACAGTGAGGAGTCTGGGATATATCAGAGTGTTCCAGTGAGGGGCGTGGGATATATCAGTGTTGCAGTGAGGGGTGTGGGATATATCAGTGTTACAGTGAGGGGTGTGGGATATATCAGTATCACAGTGAGGGGTGTGGGTTATATCAGTATCACAGTGAGGGGTGTGGGATATATCAGTATCACAGTGAGGGGTGTGGGATATATCAGTATCACAGTGAGGGGTGTGGGATATATCAGTATCACAGTGAGGGGTGTGGGATATATCAGTATCACAGTGAGGGGTGTGGGATATATCAGTATCACAGTGAGGGGTGTGGGATATATCAGTATCACAGTGAGGGGTGTGGGATATATCAGTATCACAGTGAGGGGTGTGGGATATATCAGTATCACAGTGAGGGGTGTGGGATATATCAGTATCACAGTGAGGGGTGTGGGATATATCAGTGTTTCAGTGAGAGATGGGAGATATATTAGTGTCAGAGTGAGCGGTGTGGGATATATCAGTGTGTTCCAGTGAGCGGTGTGGCATATATCAGTGTGTTCCAGTGAGGGGTGTGGGATACATCAGTGTTACTGTGAGGGGTGTGGGATACATCAGTGTTACTGTGAGGGGTGTGGGATACATCAGTGTTACTGTGAGGGGTGTGGGATACATCAGTGTTACAGTGAGGGGTGTGGGATACATCAGTGTAACAGTGAGAGGTGAGAGATATATCAGTGTTACAGTGAGGGGTGTTGGATATATCAGAGTGTTACAGTGAGGGGTGTGGGGTCTCTCATTGTTACAGTGAGGGGTGTGGGATATATCAGTGTTGCAGTGAGGGGTGTGGGATATATCAGTGTTACAGTGAGGGGTGTGGGATACATCAGTATCACAGTGAGGGGTGTGGGATACATCAGTATCACAGTGAAGGGTGTGGGATACATCAGTGTTGCAGTGAGGGGTGTGGGATATATCGTTGTTACAGTGAGAGGTGTGGGAAATATCTGTTACAGTGAGGGGTGTGGGATGTATCAGAGTTACAGTGAGGGGTGTGGGATATCTCAGTGTTGCAATGAGGGTTGTGGGATATATCAGAGTGTTACAGTGAGGGGGGTGGGATATATCAGCGTTACAGTGAGGGGTATGGGATATATCAGTGTTACAGTGAGGGGTGTGGGATATATCAGTGTTACAGTGAGGGGTGTGGAATATATCAGTGTGACAGTGAGGGGTGTGGGATATATCAATGTTGCAGTGAGGGGTGTGGGATATATCAGTGTTACAGTGAGGGGTGTGGGATATATCAGCTTGACAGTGAGGGGTGTGGGACATATCAGTATCACAGTGAGGGGTGTGGGATATATCAGTATCACAGTGAGGGGTGTGGGATATATCAGTATCACAGTGAGGGGTGTGGGATATATCAGTATCACAGTGAGGGGTGTGGGATATATCAGTGTTTCAGTGAGAGATGGGAGATATATTAGTGTCAGAGTGAGGGGTGTGGGATATATCAGTGTTTCAGTGAGAGATGGGAGATATATTAGTGTCAGAGTGAGCGGTGTGGGATATATCAATGTTGCAGTGAGGGGTGTGGGATATATCAGTGTTACAGTGAGGGGTGTGGGATATATCAGCTTGACAGTGAGGGGTGTGGGACATATCAGTATCACAGTGAGGGGTGTGGGATATATCAGTATCACAGTGAGGGGTGTGGGATATATCAGTATCACAGTGAGGGGTGTGGGATATATCAGTATCACAGTGAGGGGTGTGGGATATATCAGTATCACAGTGAGGGATGTGGGATATATCAGTATCACAGTGAGGGGTGTGGGATATATCAGTATCACAGTGAGGGGTGTGGGATATATCAGTATCACAGTGAGGGGTGTGGGATATATCAGTATCACAGTGAGGGGTGTGGGATACATCAGTATCACAGTGAGGGGTGTGGGATATATCCCACACCCCTCACTGTGATACTGATATATCCCACACCCCTCACTGTGATACTGATGTATCCCACACCCCTCACTGTGATACTGATATATCCCACACCCCTCACTGTGATACTGATATATCCCACACCCCTCACTGTGATACTGATATATCCCACACCCCTCACTGTGATACTGATATATCCCACACCCCTCACTGTGATACTGATATATCAGTGTTTCAGTGAGAGATGGGAGATATATTAGTGTCAGAGTGAGCGGTGTGGGATATATCAGTGTGTTCCAGTGAGCGGTGTGGCATATATCAGTGTGTTCCAGTGAGGGGTGTGGGATACATCAGTGTTACTGTGAGGGGTGTGGGATACATCAGTGTTACTGTGAGGGGTGTGGGATACATCAGTGTTACTGTGAGGGGTGTGGGATACATCAGTGTTACAGTGAGGGGTGTGGGATACATCAGTGTAACAGTGAGAGGTGAGAGATATATCAGTGTTACAGTGAGGGGTGTTGGATATATCAGAGTGTTACAGTGAGGGGTGTGGGGTCTCTCATTGTTACAGTGAGGGGTGTGGGATATATCAGTGTTGCAGTGAGGGGTGTGGGATATATCAGTGTTACAGTGAGGGGTGTGGGATATATCTGTGTTACAGTGAGGGGTGTGTGATATATCAGTGTTACACTGAGGGGTGAGGGATTTCTCAGTGTTACAGTGAGAGATGGGAGATATATCAGTGTTACAGTAAGGGGTGTGGGATATATCTGTGTTACAGTGAGAGATGGGAGATATATCAGTGTCAGAGTGAGGGGTGTGAGATATATCAATGTTACAGTGTGGGGGGTGGGATATATCAGTGTTGCAGTGAGGGGTGTGGGATATATCTGTGTTACAGTGAGGGGTGTGGGATATATCAGTGTTACAGTGAGGGGTGTGGGATATATCAGTGTTCCAGTGAGCGGTGTGGGATATATCAGTGTCACAGTGAGCGGTGTGGGATATATCAGTGTCACAGTGAGGGGTGTGGGATATATCAGTGTCCCAGTGAGGGGCGTGGGATATATCAGTGTTACAGCGAGGGGTGTGGGATATATCAGTGTTACAGTGAGGGGTGTGGGATATATCAGTGTTACAGTGAGGGGTGTGGGATATATCAGTGTTACAGTGAGGGGTGTGGGATACATCAGTGTTACAGTGAGGGGTGTGGGATACATCAGTGTTACAGTGAGGGGTGTGGGATACATCAGTGTTGCGGTGAGGGGTGTGGGATATATCAGTGTGACAGTGAGGGGTGAGAGATATATCAGTGTTACAGTGAGGGATGTGGGATATATCAGTGTTGCAGTGAGGGATGTGGGATATGTCAGTATCACAGTGAGGGGTGTGGGATATAACAGTATCACAATGAGGGGTGTGGGATACCATGTATCACAGTGAGGGGTGTGGGATACATCAGTATCACAGTGAGGGGTGTGAGATATATCAGTGTTCCAGTGAGCAGTGTGGGATATGTCAGTGTTACAGTGAGGGGTGTGGGAAATATCAGTGTTCCAGTGAGGGGTGTGAGATATATCAGTGTTACAGTGAGGGATGTGAGATATATCAGTGTTACAGAGAGGGGTGTGGGATATATCTGTTACAGTGAGGGGTGTGGGATAGATCAGTGTTTCAGTGAGGGGTGAGGGATTTCTCATTGTGACAGTGAGAGATGGGAGATATATCAGTGTTACAGTGAGAGATGGGAGATATATCAGTGTTACAGTGAGAGATGGGAGATATATCAGTGTTACAGTGAGGGGTGTGAGATATATCAGTGTTCCAGTGAGGGGTGTGAGATATATCAGTGTTACAGTGAGGGTGTGAGATATATCAGTGTTACAGTGTGGGGTGTGAGATTTTTCTGTGTTGCAGTGAGGGGTGTGGGATATATCTGTGTTGCAGTGAGGGGTGTGGGATATATCTGTGTTGCAGTGAGGGGTGTGGGATATATCAGTGTTACAGTGAGGGGTGTGGGATATATCAGTGTTACAGTGAGGGGTGTGGGATATATCAGTGTTACAGTGAGGGGTATGGGATATATCAGTGTTACAGTGAGGGGTGTGGGATATAACAGTGTCACAGTGAGGCGTGTGGGATATATCAGCATCACAGTGAGTGGTGTGGGATATATCAGTCTAACACTGAGGGGCGTGGGATATATCAGTGTTCGAGTGAGCGGTGTGGGAGATATCAAGTGATACAGTGAGGGGTGTTGGAGATGTCAGAGTGTTACAGTGAGGGGTGTGGGAGATGTCAGAGTGTTACAGTGAGGGGTGTGGGACATATCAGAGAGTTACAGTGAGGGGTGTGGGATATATCAGTGTTACAGTGAGGGGTGTGGGATATATCAGTGTTGCAGTGAGGGATGTGGGATATATCAGTATTGCAGTGAGGGGTGTGGGATATATCAGTGTCACAGTGAGGGGTGTGGGATACATCAGTATCACAGTGAGGGGTGTGGGATACATCAGTATCACAGTGAAGGGTGTGGGATACATCAGTGTTGCAGTGAGGGGTGTGGGATATATCGTTGTTACAGTGAGAGGTGTGGGAAATATCTGTTAGAGTGAGGGGTGTGGGATGTATCAGAGTTACAGTGAGGGGTGTGGGATATATCAGAGTGTTACAGTGAGGGGGGTGGGATATATCAGTGTTACAGTGAGGAGTGTGGGATATATCAGCGTTACAGTGAGGGGTGTGAGATATATCAGTGTTACAGTGAGGGGGGTGGGATATATCAGTGTTACAGTGAGGAGTGTGGGATATATCAGCGTTACAGTGAGGGGTTTGGGATATATCAGTGTTCCAGTGAGGGGTGTGGAATATATCAGTGTGACAGTGAGGGGTGTGGAATATATCAGTGTTACAGTGAGGGGTGTGGGATATATCAGTGTTACAGTGAGAGGTGGGAGATTTGTCAGTGTTGCAGTGAGGGGTGTGAGATATATCAGTGTTGCAGTGAGGGGGGTGGGATATATCAATGTGATACAGTGATGGGTGTGAGATATATCAGTGTTACAGTGAGGGGTGTGGGATATATCAGTGTTACAGTGAGGGGTGTGGGATATATCAGTGTTGGAGTGAGCGGTGTGGGATATATCAGTGTGTTCCAGTGAGGGGTGTGGGATATATCAGAGTTACAGTGAGAGATGGGAGATATATCAGTGGGACAGTGAGGGGTGTGGGATATATCAGAGTGCACAGTGAGGGGTGTGGGATATATCAGTGTGACAGTGAGGGGTGTGAGATATATCAGCGTTGCAGTGAGGGGTGTGTGATATATCAGTGTTACAGTAAGGGGTGTGGGATATATCAGTGTTACAGTGAGAGATGGGAGATTTATCAGTGTTAGAGTGAGGGGTGTGAGATATATCAATGTTACAGTGTGGGGGGTGGGATACATCAGTGTTACTGTGAGGGGTGTGGGATACATCAGTGTTACAGTGAGGGGTGTGGGATACATCAGTGTAACAGTGAGAGGTGAGAGATATATCAGTGTTACAGTGAGGGGTGTTGGATATATCAGAGTGTTACAGTGAGGGGTGTGGGGTCTCTCATTGTTACAGTGAGGGGTGTGGGATATATCAGTGTTGCAGTGAGGGGTGTGGGATATATCAGTGTTACAGTGAGGGGTGTGGGATACATCAGTATCACAGTGAGGGGTGTGGGATACATCAGTATCACAGTGAAGGGTGTGGGATACATCAGTGTTGCAGTGAGGGGTGTGGGATATATCGTTGTTACAGTGAGAGGTGTGGGAAATATCTGTTACAGTGAGGGGTGTGGGATGTATCAGAGTTACAGTGAGGGGTGTGGGATATCTCAGTGTTGCAATGAGGGTTGTGGGATATATCAGAGTGTTACAGTGAGGGGGGTGGGATATATCAGCGTTACAGTGAGGGGTATGGGATATATCAGTGTTACAGTGAGGGGTGTGGGATATATCAGTGTTACAGTGAGGGGTGTGGAATATATCAGTGTGACAGTGAGGGGTGTGGGATATATCAATGTTGCAGTGAGGGGTGTGGGATATATCAGTGTTACAGTGAGGGGTGTGGGATATATCAGCTTGACAGTGAGGGGTGTGGGACATATCAGTATCACAGTGAGGGGTGTGGGACATATCAGTATCACAGTGAGGGGTGTGGGACATATCAGTATCACAGTGAGGGGTGTGGGATATATCAGTATCACAGTGAGGGGTGTGGGATATATCAGTATCACAGTGAGGGGTGTGGGATATATCAGTGTTTCAGTGAGAGATGGGAGATATATTAGTGTCAGAGTGAGGGGTGTGGGATATATCAGTGTTTCAGTGAGAGATGGGAGATATATTAGTGTCAGAGTGAGCGGTGTGGGATATATCAATGTTGCAGTGAGGGGTGTGGGATATATCAGTGTTACAGTGAGGGGTGTGGGATATATCAGCTTGACAGTGAGGGGTGTGGGACATATCAGTATCACAGTGAGGGGTGTGGGATATATCAGTATCACAGTGAGGGGTGTGGGATATATCAGTATCACAGTGAGGGGTGTGGGATATATCAGTATCACAGTGAGGGGTGTGGGATATATCAGTATCACAGTGAGGGATGTGGGATATATCAGTATCACAGTGAGGGGTGTGGGATATATCAGTATCACAGTGAGGGGTGTGGGATATATCAGTATCACAGTGAGGGGTGTGGGATATATCAGTATCACAGTGAGGGGTGTGGGATACATCAGTATCACAGTGAGGGGTGTGGGATATATCAGTATCACAGTGAGGGGTGTGGGATATATCAGTGTTTCAGTGAGAGATGGGAGATATATTAGTGTCAGAGTGAGCGGTGTGGGATATATCAGTGTGTTCCAGTGAGCGGTGTGGCATATATCAGTGTGTTCCAGTGAGTGGTGTGGGATACATCAGTGTTACTGTGAGGGGTGTGGGATACATCAGTGTTACTGTGAGGGGTGTGGGATACATCAGTGTTACTGTGAGGGGTGTGGGATACATCAGTGTTACAGTGAGGGGTGTGGGATACATCAGTGTAACAGTGAGAGGTGAGAGATATATCAGTGTTACAGTGAGGGGTGTTGGATATATCAGAGTGTTACAGTGAGGGGTGTGGGGTCTCTCATTGTTACAGTGAGGGGTGTGGGATATATCAGTGTTGCAGTGAGGGGTGTGGGATATATCAGTGTTACAGTGAGGGGTGTGGGATATATCTGTGTTACAGTGAGGGGTGTGTGATATATCAGTGTTACACTGAGGGGTGAGGGATTTCTCAGTGTTACAGTGAGAGATGGGAGATATATCAGTGTTACAGTAAGGGGTGTGGGATATATCAGTGTTACAGTGAGAGAGTTACAGGGGGCGGCACAGTGGCGCAGTGGTTAGCACAGCAGCCTCACAGCTCCAGGGACCTGGGTTCGATTCCGGGTACTGCCTGTGTGGAGTTTGCAAGTTCTCCCTGTGTCTGCGTGGGTTTTCTCCGGGTGCTCCGGTTTCCTCCCACAAGCCAAAAGACTTGCAGGTTGATAGGTAAATTGGCCATTATAAATTGTCACTAGTATAGGTAGGTGGTAGGGAAATATAGGGACAGGTGGGGATGTTTGTTGGGAATATGGGATTAGTGTAGGATTAGTATAAAATGGGTGGTTGATGGTCGGCACAGACTCGGTGGGCCGAAGGGCCTGTTTCAGTGCTGTATCTCTAATCTAATCTAAAAAAAGATGGGAGATATATCAGTGTCAGAGTGAGGGGTGTGAGATATATCAATGTTACAGTGTGGGGGGTGGGATATATCTGTGTTGCAGTGAGGGGTGTGGGATATATCTGTGTTACAGTGAGGGGTGTGGGATATATCAGTGTTACAGTGAAGGGTGTGGGATATATCAGTGTTCCAGTGAGCGGTGTGGGATATATCAGTGTCACAGTGAGCGGTGTGGGATATATCAGTGTCACAGTGAGGGGTGTGGGATATATCAGTGTCCCAGTGAGTGGCGTGGGATATATCAGTGTTACAGCGAGGGGTGTGGGATATATCAGTGTTACAGTGAGGGGTGTGGGATATATCAGCGTTGCAGTGAGGGGTGTGGGATATATCAGTGTTACAGTGAGGGGTGTGGGATACATCAGTGTTACAGTGAGGGGTGTGGGATACATCAGTGTTACAGTGAGGGGTGTGGGATACATCAGTGTTGCGGTGAGGGGTGTGGGATATATCAGTGTGACAGTGAGGGGTGAGAGATATATCAGTGTTACAGTGAGGGATGTGGGATATATCAGTGTTGCAGTGAGGGATGTGGGATATGTCAGTATCACAGTGAGGGGTGTGGGATATAACAGTATCACAATGAGGGGTGTGGGATACCATGTATCACAGTGAGGGGTGTGGGATACATCAGTATCACAGTGAGGGGTGTGAGATATATCAGTGTTCCAGTGAGCAGTGTGGGATATGTCAGTGTTACAGTGAGGGGTGTGGGAAATATCAGTGTTCCAGTGAGGGGTGTGAGATATATCAGTGTTACAGTGAGGGATGTGAGATATATCAGTGTTACAGAGAGGGGTGTGGGATATATCTGTTACAGTGAGGGGTGTGGGATAGATCAGTGTTTCAGTGAGGGGTGAGGGATTTCTCATTGTGACAGTGAGAGATGGGAGATATATCAGTGTTACAGTGAGAGATGGGAGATATATCAGTGTTACAGTGAGAGATGGGAGATATATCAGTGTTACAGTGAGGGGTGTGAGATATATCAGTGTTCCAGTGAGGGGTGTGAGATATATCAGTGTTACAGTGAGGGTGTGAGATATATCAGTGTTACAGTGTGGGGTGTGAGATTTTTCTGTGTTGCAGTGAGGGGTGTGGGATATATCTGTGTTGCAGTGAGGGGTGTGGGATATATCAGTGTTACAGTGAGGGGTGTGGGATATATCAGTGTTACAGTGAGGGGTGTGGGATATATCAGTGTTACAGTGAGGGGTGTGGGATATATCAGTGTTACAGTGAGGGGTATGGGATATATCAGTGTTACAGTGAGGGGTGTGGGATATAACAGTGTCACAGTGAGGCGTGTGGGATATATCAGCATCACAGTGAGTGGTGTGGGATACATCAGTCTAACACTGAGGGGCGTGGGATATATCAGTGTTCGAGTGAGCGGTGTGGGAGATATCAAGTGATACAGTGAGGGGTGTTGGAGATGTCAGAGTGTTACAGTGAGGGGTGTGGGAGATGTCAGAGTGTTACAGTGAGGGGTGTGGGACATATCAGAGAGTTACAGTGAGGGGTGTGGGATATATCAGTGTTACAGTGAGGGGTGTGGGATATATCAGTGTTGCAGTGAGGGATGTGGGATATATCAGTATTGCAGTGAGGGGTGTGGGATATATCAGTGTCACAGTGAGGGGTGTGGGATACATCAGTATCACAGTGAGGGGTGTGGGATACATCAGTATCACAGTGAAGGGTGTGGGATACATCAGTGTTGCAGTGAGGGGTGTGGGATATATCGTTGTTACAGTGAGAGGTGTGGGATATCTCAGTGTTGCAATGAGGGTTGTGGGATATATCAGTGTTACAGTGAGGAGTGTGGGATATATCAGCGTTACAGTGAGGGGTTTGGGATATATCAGTGTTCCAGTGAGGGGTGTGGAATATATCAGTGTGACAGTGAGGGGTGTGGGATATATCAGTGTTACAGTGAGGGGGGTGGGATATATCAGTGTTACAGTGAGGAGTGTGGGATATATCAGCGTTACAGTGAGGGGTGTGAGATATATCAGTGTTACAGTGAGGGGGGTGGGATATATCAGTGTTACAGTGAGGAGTGTGGGATATATCAGTGTTACAGTGAGGGGTGTGGGATATATCAGTGTTCCAGTGAGGGGTGTGGAATATATCAGTGTGACAGTGAGGGGTGTGGGATATATCAGTGTTACAGTGAGGGGTGTGGGATATATCAGTGTTACAGTGAGAGGTGGGAGATTTGTCAGTGTTGCAGTGAGGGGTGTGAGATATATCAGTGTTGCAGTGAGGGGGGTGGGATATATCAGTGTGATACAGTGATGGGTGTGAGATATATCAGTGTTACAGTGAGGGGTGTGGGATATATCAGTGTTACAGTGAGGGGTGTGGGATATATCAGTGTTGGAGTGAGCGGTGTGGGATATATCAGTGTGTTCCAGTGAGGGGTGTGGGATATATCAGAGTTACAGTGAGAGATGGGAGATATATCAGTGGGACAGTGAGGGGTGTGGGATATATCAGAGTGCACAGTGAGGGGTGTGGGATATATCAGTGTGACAGTGAGGGGTGTGAGATATATCAGCGTTGCAGTGAGGGGTGTGTGATATATCAGTGTTACAGTGAGGGGTGAGGGATTTCTCAGTGTTACAGTGAGAGATGGGAGATATATCAGTGTTACAGTAAGGGGTGTGGGATATATCAGTGTTACAGTGAGAGATGGGAGATTTATCAGTGTTAGAGTGAGGGGTGTGAGATATATCAATGTTACAGTGTGGGGGGTGGGATATATCTGTGTTGCAGTGAGGGGTGTGGGATATATCTGTGTTACAGTGAGGGGTGTGGGATATATCAGTGTTACAGTGAGGGGTGTGGTATATATCAGTGTTCCAGTGAGCGATGTGGGATATATCAGTGTCACAGTGAGGGGTGTGGGATATATCAGTGTCCCAGTGAGGGGCGTGGGATATATCAGTGTTACAGTGAGGGATGTGGGATATATCAGTGTTCCAGTGAGCGGTGTGGGAGATATCAAGTGTTACAGTGAGGGGTGTGGGATATATCAGAGAGTTACAGTGAGGGGTGTGGGATATATCAGTGTTGCAGTGAGGGGTGTGGGATATATCAGTGTTACAGTGAGGGGTGTGGGATATATCAGTGTTACAGTGAGGGGTGTGGGATGTATCAGCGTTACAGTGAGGAGTGTGGGATATATCAGCGTTACAGTGAGGAGTGTGGGATATATCAGCGTTACAGTGAGGAGTGTGGGATATATCAGTGTTACAGTGAGAGGTGGGAGATTTGTCAGTGTTGCAGTGAGGGGTGTGAGATATATCAGTGTTGCAGTGAGGGGGGTGGGATATATCAGTGTGATACAGTGATGGGTGTGAGATATATCAGTGTTACAGTGAGCGGTGTGGGATATATCAGTGTGTTCCAGTGAGGGGTGTGGGATATATCAGAGTTACAGTGAGAGATGGGAGATATATCAGTGGGACAGTGAGGGGTGTGGGATATATCAGAGTGTACAGTGAGGGGTGTGGGATATATCAGAGTGTACAGTGAGGGGTGTGGGATATATCAGAGTTACAGTGAGAGATAGGAGATATATCAGTGTTGCAGTGAGGGATGTGGGAGATATCAAGTGATACAGTGAGGGGTGTGGGATATATCAGTGTTACAGTGAGGGGTGTGGGATATATCAGTGTTGCAGTGAGGGGTGTGGGATATATCAGTGTTACAGTGAGGGGTGTGGGATATATCTGTGTTACAGTGAGGGGTGTGTGATATATCAGTGTTACACTGAGGGGTGAGGGATTTCTCAGTGTTACAGTGAGAGATGGGAGATATATCAGTGTTACAGTAAGGGGTGTGGGATATATCAGTGTTACAGTGAGAGAGTTACAGGGGGCGGCGCAGTGGTTAGCACAGCAGCCTCACAGCTCCAGGGACCTGGGTTCGATTCCGGGTACTGCCTGTGTGGAGTTTGCAAGTTCTCCCTGTGTCTGCGTGGGTTTTCTCCGGGTGCTCCGGTTTCCTCCCACAAGCCAAAAGACTTGCAGGTTGATAGGTAAATTGGCCATTATAAATTGTCACTAGTATAGGTAGGTGGTAGGGAAATATAGGGACAGGTGGGGATGTTTGTTGGGAATATGGGATTAGTGTAGGATTAGTATAAAATGGGTGGTTGATGGTCGGCACAGACTCGGTGGGCCGAAGGGCCTGTTTCAGTGCTGTATCTCTAATCTAATCTAAAAAAAGATGGGAGATATATCAGTGTCAGAGTGAGGGGTGTGAGATATATCAATGTTACAGTGTGGGGGGTGGGATATATCTGTGTTGCAGTGAGGGGTGTGGGATATATCTGTGTTACAGTGAGGGGTGTGGGATATATCAGTGTTACAGTGAAGGGTGTGGGATATATCAGTGTTCCAGTGAGCGGTGTGGGATATATCAGTGTCACAGTGAGCGGTGTGGGATATATCAGTGTCACAGTGAGGGGTGTGGGATATATCAGTGTCCCAGTGAGTGGCGTGGGATATATCAGTGTTACAGCGAGGGGTGTGGGATATATCAGTGTTACAGTGAGGGGTGTGGGATATATCAGCGTTACAGTGAGGGGTGTGGGATATATCAGTGTTACAGTGAGGGGTGTGGGATACATCAGTGTTACAGTGAGGGGTGTGGGATACATCAGTGTTACAGTGAGGGGTGTGGGATACATCAGTGTTGCGGTGAGGGGTGTGGGATATATCAGTGTGACAGTGAGGGGTGAGAGATATATCAGTGTTACAGTGAGGGATGTGGGATATATCAGTGTTGCAGTGAGGGATGTGGGATATGTCAGTATCACAGTGAGGGGTGTGGGATATAACAGTATCACAATGAGGGGTGTGGGATACCATGTATCACAGTGAGGGGTGTGGGATACATCAGTATCACAGTGAGGGGTGTGAGATATATCAGTGTTCCAGTGAGCAGTGTGGGATATGTCAGTGTTACAGTGAGGGGTGTGGGAAATATCAGTGTTCCAGTGAGGGGTGTGAGATATATCAGTGTTACAGTGAGGGATGTGAGATATATCAGTGTTACAGAGAGGGGTGTGGGATATATCTGTTACAGTGAGGGGTGTGGGATAGATCAGTGTTTCAGTGAGGGGTGAGGGATTTCTCATTGTGACAGTGAGAGATGGGAGATATATCAGTGTTACAGTGAGAGATGGGAGATATATCAGTGTTACAGTGAGAGATGGGAGATATATCAGTGTTACAGTGAGGGGTGTGAGATATATCAGTGTTCCAGTGAGGGGTGTGAGATATATCAGTGTTACAGTGAGGGTGTGAGATATATCAGTGTTACAGTGTGGGGTGTGAGATTTTTCTGTGTTGCAGTGAGGGGTGTGGGATATATCTGTGTTGCAGTGAGGGGTGTGGGATATATCAGTGTTACAGTGAGGGGTGTGGGATATATCAGTGTTACAGTGAGGGGTGTGGGATATATCAGTGTTACAGTGAGGGGTGTGGGATATATCAGTGTTACAGTGAGGGGTATGGGATATATCAGTGTTACAGTGAGGGGTGTGGGATATAACAGTGTCACAGTGAGGCGTGTGGGATATATCAGCATCACAGTGAGTGGTGTGGGATACATCAGTCTAACACTGAGGGGCGTGGGATATATCAGTGTTCGAGTGAGCGGTGTGGGAGATATCAAGTGATACAGTGAGGGGTGTTGGAGATGTCAGAGTGTTACAGTGAGGGGTGTGGGAGATGTCAGAGTGTTACAGTGAGGGGTGTGGGACATATCAGAGAGTTACAGTGAGGGGTGTGGGATATATCAGTGTTACAGTGAGGGGTGTGGGATATATCAGTGTTGCAGTGAGGGATGTGGGATATATCAGTATTGCAGTGAGGGGTGTGGGATATATCAGTGTCACAGTGAGGGGTGTGGGATACATCAGTATCACAGTGAGGGGTGTGGGATACATCAGTATCACAGTGAAGGGTGTGGGATACATCAGTGTTGCAGTGAGGGGTGTGGGATATATCGTTGTTACAGTGAGAGGTGTGGGATATCTCAGTGTTGCAATGAGGGTTGTGGGATATATCAGTGTTACAGTGAGGAGTGTGGGATATATCAGCGTTACAGTGAGGGGTTTGGGATATATCAGTGTTCCAGTGAGGGGTGTGGAATATATCAGTGTGACAGTGAGGGGTGTGGGATATATCAGTG
>NW_027140204.1:2500-33755 GCF_036365525.1 Heterodontus francisci | reverse complement strand
TGTGTCTGATTATCTTGGGTGTGTGTGTCTGATTATCTTTGGGTGTGTGTGTCTGATTATCTTTGGGGTGTGTGTGTCTGATTATCTTTGGGTGTGTGTGTCTGATTATCTTTGGTGGGTGTTGATTATCTTTGGGTGTGTGTGTCTGATTATCTTTGGGTGTGTGTGTCTGATTATCTTCTGGGTGTGTGTGTCTGATTATCTTTGGGTGTGTGTGTCTGATTATCTTTGGGGTGTGGTGTGTCTGATTATCTTTGGGGTGTGTGTCTGATTATCTTTGGGGGTGTGTGTCTGATTATCTTTGGGTGTGTGTGTCTGATTATCTTCTGGGTGTGTGTGTCTGATTATCTTTGGGGGGTGTGTGTCTGATTATCTTTGGGTGTGTGTGTCTGATTATCTTTGGGTGTGTGTGTCTGATTATCTTTGGGTGTGTGTGTCTGATTATCTTTGGGGGTGTGTGTCTGATTATCTTTGGGGGTGTGTGTCTGATTATCTTTGGGGTGTGTGTCTGATATCTTTGGGGTGTGTCTGATTATCTTTGGGGTGTGTGTGTCTGATTATCTTTGGGGGTGTGTGTCTGATTATCTTTGGGTGTGTGTCTGATTATCTTTGGGGGTGTGTGTCTGATTATCTTTGGGTGTGTGTGTCTGATTATCTTTGGGGTGTGTGTCTGATTATCTTCAGGGGTGTGTGTCTGATTATCTTTGGGGTGTGTGTCTGATTATCTTTGGGTGTGTGTGTCTGATTATCTTTGGGGGTGTGTGTCTGATTATCTTTGGGGGTGTGTGTCTGATTATCTTTGGGTGTGTGTGTCTGATTATCTTTGGGGGTGTGTGTCTGATTATCTTTGGGTGTGTGTGTCTGATTATCTTTGGGGGTGTGTGTCTGATTATCTTTGGGGTGTGTGTCTGATTATCTTTGGGGGTGTGTGTCTGATTATCTTTGGGGGTGTGTGTCTGATTATCTTTGGGTGTGTGTGTCTGATTATCTTTGGGGGTGTGTGTCTGATTATCTTTGGGGGGTGTGTGTCTGATTATCTTTGGGGGGTGTGTGTCTGATTATCTTTGGGGGTGTGTGTCTGATTATCTTTGGGGGTGTGTGTCTGATTATCTTTGGGGGTGTGTGTCTGATTATCTTTGGGGGGTGTGTGTCTGATTATCTTTGGGGGTGTGTGTCTGATTATCTTTGGGGGTGTGTGTCTGATTATCTTTGGGGGTTGTGTGTCTGATTATCTTTGGGGGTGTGTGTCTGATTATCTTTGGGGGGTGTGTGTCTGATTATCTTTGGGGGTGTGTGTCTGATTATCTTTGGGGGGTGTGTGTCTGATTATCTTTGGGGGTGTGTGTCTGATTATCTTTGGGGTGTGTGTGTCTGATTATCTTTGGGGGTGTGTGTCTGATTATCTTTGGGGGGTGTGTGTCTGATTATCTTTGGGGTGTGTGTGTCTGATTATCTTTGGGGGTGTGTGTCTGATTATCTTTGGGGGGTGTGTGTCTGATTATCTTTGGGGGTGTGTGTCTGATTATCTTTGGGGGGTGTGTGTCTGATTATCTTTGGGGGTGTGTGTCTGATTATCTTTGGGGGTGTGTGTCTGATTATCTTTGGGGGGTGTGTGTCTGATTATCTTTGGGGGTGTGTGTCTGATTATCTTTGGGGGTGTGTGTCTGATTATCTTTGGGGGGTGTGTGTCTGATTATCTTTGGGGGGTGTGTGTCTGATTATCTTTGGGGGGTGTGTGTCTGATTATCTTTGGGGGGTGTGTGTCTGATTATCTTTGGGGGGTGTGTGTCTGATTATCTTTGGGGGGTGTGTGTCTGATTATCTTTGGGGGTGTGTGTCTGATTATCTTTGGGGGTGTGTGTCTGATTATCTTTGGGGGTGTGTGTCTGATTATCTTTGGGGGTGTGTGTCTGATTATCTTTGGGGGTGTGTGTCTGATTATCTTTGGGGGTGTGTGTCTGATTATCTTTGGGTGTGTGTGTCTGATTATCTTTGGGGGTGTGTGTCTGATTATCTTTGGGGGTGTGTGTCTGATTATCTTTGGGGGTGTGTGTCTGATTATCTTTGGGGGGTGTGTGTCTGATTATCTTTGGGGGTGTGTGTCTGATTATCTTTGGGGGTGTGTGTCTGATTATCTTTGGGGGGTGTGTGTCTGATTATCTTTGGGGGTGTGTGTCTGATTATCTTTGGGGGTGTGTGTCTGATTATCTTTGGGGGGTGTGTGTCTGATTATCTTTGGGGGTGTGTGTCTGATTATCTTTGGGGGTGTGTGTCTGATATCTTTGGGGGTGTGTGTCTGATTATCTTTGGGGGGTGTGTGTCTGATTATCTTTGGGGGTGTGTGTCTGATTATCTTTGGGGGTGTGTGTCTGATTATCTTTGGGGGTGTGTGTCTGATTATCTTTGGGGGGTGTGTGTCTGATTATCTTTGGGGGGTGTGTGTCTGATTATCTTTGGGGGGTGTGTGTCTGATTATCTTTGGGGGTGTGTGTCTGATTATCTTTGGGGGGTGTGTGTCTGATTATCTTTGGGGGGTGTGTGTCTGATTATCTTTGGGGGTGTGTGTCTGATTATCTTTGGGGGTGTGTGTCTGATTATCTTTGGGGGTGTGTGTCTGATTATCTTTGGGGGGTGTGTGTCTGATTATCTTTGGGGGTGTGTGTCTGATTATCTTTGGGGGTGTGTGTCTGATTATCTTTGGGGGGTGTGTGTCTGATTATCTTTGGGGGTGTGTGTCTGATTATCTTTGGGGGGTGTGTGTCTGATTATCTTTGGGGGTGTGTGTCTGATTATCTTTGGGGGTGTGTGTCTGATTATCTTTGGGGTGTGTGTCTGATTATCTTTGGGGGTGTGTGTCTGATTATCTTTGGGGGTGTGTGTCTGATTATCTTTGGGGGTGTGTGTCTGATTATCTTTGGGGGGTGTGTGTCTGATTATCTTTGGGGGTGTGTGTCTGATTATCTTTGGGGGTGTGTGTCTGATTATCTTTGGGGGTGTGTGTCTGATTATCTTTGGGGGTGTGTGTCTGATTATCTTTGGGGGGTGTGTGTCTGATTATCTTTGGGGGTGTGTGTCTGATTATCTTTGGGGGTGTGTGTCTGATTATCTTTGGGGGTGTGTGTCTGATTATCTTTGGGGGGTGTGTGTCTGATTATCTTTGGGGGTGTGTGTCTGATTATCTTTGGGGGGTGTGTGTCTGATTATCTTTGGGGGTGTGTGTCTGATTATCTTTGGGGGGTGTGTGTCTGATTATCTTTGGGGGTGTGTGTCTGATTATCTTTGGGGGGTGTGTGTCTGATTATCTTTGGGGGTGTGTGTCTGATTATCTTTGGGGGGTGTGTGTCTGATTATCTTTGGGGGTGTGTGTCTGATTATCTTTGGGGGTGTGTGTCTGATTATCTTTGGGGGGTGTGTGTCTGATTATCTTTGGGGGGTGTGTGTCTGATTATCTTTGGGGGTGTGTGTCTGATTATCTTTGGGGGGTGTGTGTCTGATTATCTTTGGGGGTGTGTGTCTGATTATCTTTGGGGGTGTGTGTCTGATTATCTTTGGGGGTGTGTGTCTGATTATCTTTGGGGGTGTGTGTCTGATTATCTTTGGGTGTGTGTGTCTGATTATCTTTGGGGGTGTGTGTCTGATTATCTTTGGGGGGTGTGTGTCTGATTATCTTTGGGGGGTGTGTGTCTGATTATCTTTGGGGGGTGTGTGTCTGATTATCTTTGGGGGTGTGTGTCTGATTATCTTTGGGGGTGTGTGTCTGATTATCTTCTGGGGGTGTGTGTCTGATTATCTTTGGGGTGTGTGTCTGATTATCTTTGGGTGTGTGTGTCTGATTATCTTTGGGGGTGTGTGTCTGATTATCTTTGGGGGGTGTGTGTCTGATTATCTTTGGGGGTGTGTGTCTGATTATCTTTGGGGTGTGTGTCTGATTATCTTTGGGGGTGTGTGTCTGATTATCTTTGGGGGTGTGTGTCTGATTATCTTTGGGGGTGTGTGTCTGATTATCTTTGGGGGTGTGTGTCTGATTATCTTTGGGGTGTGTGTGTCTGATTATCTTTGGGTGTGTGTGTCTGATTATCTTTGGGGGTGTGTGTCTGATTATCTTTGGGGGTGTGTGTCTGATTATCTTTGGGGTGTGTGTGTCTGATTATCTTTGGGGGGTGTGTGTCTGATTATCTTTGGGGGTGTGTGTCTGATTATCTTTGGGGGTGTGTGTCTGATTATCTTTGGGGGTGTGTGTCTGATTATCTTTGGGGGTGTGTGTCTGATTATCTTTGGGTGTGTGTGTCTGATTATCTTTGGGGGTGTGTGTCTGATTATCTTTGGGGGTGTGTGTCTGATTATCTTTGGGGTGTGTGTCTGATTATCTTTGGGGGTGTGTGTCTGATTATCTTTGGGTGTGTGTCTGATTATCTTCTGGGTGTGTGTGTCTGATTATCTTTGGGGGTGTGTGTCTGATTATCTTCAGGTGTGTGTCTGATTATCTTTGGGTGTGTGTGTCTGATTATCTTTGGGGGTGTGTGTCTGATTATCTTTGGGGGTGTGTGTCTGATTATCTTTGGGTGTGTGTGTCTGATTATCTTTGGGTGTGTGTGTCTGATTATCTTCAGGTGTGTGTCTGATTATCTTTGGGGGTGTGTGTCTGATTATCTTCAGGTGTGTGTCTGATTATCTTTGGGTGTGTGTGTCTGATTATCTTTGGGGGTGTGTGTCTGATTATCTTTGGGGGTGTGTGTCTGATTATCTTTGGGGTGTGTGTCTGATTATCTTTGGGGGTGTGTGTCTGATTATCTTTGGGGGTGTGTGTCTGATTATCTTTGGGGGTGTGTGTCTGATTATCTTTGGGGTGTGTGTCTGATTATCTTTGGGGGTGTGTGTCTGATTATCTTTGGGGGTGTGTGTCTGATTATCTTCAGGTGTGTGTGTCTGATTATCTTTGGGGGTGTGTGTCTGATTATCTTTGGGTGTGTGTGTCTGATTATCTTCAGGTGTGTGTGTCTGATTATCTTTGGGTGTGTGTGTCTGATTATCTTTGGGGTGTGTGTGTCTGATTATCTTTGGGTGTGTGTGTCTGATTATCTTCAGGTGTGTGTGTCTGATTATCTTTGGGGGTGTGTGTCTGATTATCTTCAGGTGTGTGTCTGATTATCTTTGGGTGTGTGTGTCTGATTATCTTTGGGGGTGTGTGTCTGATTATCTTCAGGTGTGTGTCTGATTATCTTTGGGTGTGTGTGTCTGATTATCTTTGGGGGTGTGTGTCTGATTATCTTCAGGTGTGTGTGTCTGATTATCTTTGGGGTGTGTGTGTCTGATTATCTTTGGGTGTGTGTGTCTGATTATCTTCAGGTGTGTGTCTGATTATCTTTGGGGTGTGTGTCTGATTATCTTCAGGGGTGTGTGTCTGATTATCTTTGGGTGTGTGTCTGATTATCTTTGGGTGTGTGTGTCTGATTATCTTCAGGGTGTGTGTCTGATTATCTTTGGGGTGTGTGTGTCTGATTATCTTTGGGGGTGTGTGTCTGATTATCTTTGGGGTGTGTGTCTGATTATCTTTGGGGGTGTGTGTCTGATTATCTTCAGGTGTGTGTGTCTGATTATCTTTGGGTGTGTGTGTCTGATTATCTTTGGGGTGTGTGTCTGATTATCTTCAGGTGTGTGTCTGATTATCTTTGGGTGTGTGTGTCTGATTATCTTTGGGGGTGTGTGTCTGATTATCTTTGGGGGTGTGTGTCTGATTATCTTCAGGTGTGTGTGTCTGATTATCTTTGGGGGTGTGTGTCTGATTATCTTTGGGGGTGTGTGTCTGATTATCTTTGGGTGTGTGTCTGATTATCTTTGGGGGTGTGTGTCTGATTATCTTTGGGGGTGTGTGTCTGATTATCTTCAGGTGTGTGTGTCTGATTATCTTCAGGTGTGTGTCTGATTATCTTTGGGGGTGTGTGTCTGATTATCTTTGGGGGTGTGTGTCTGATTATCTTCAGGTGTGTGTGTCTGATTATCTTTGGGGGTGTGTGTCTGATTATCTTTGGGTGTGTGTGTCTGATTATCTTCAGGTGTGTGTGTCTGATTATCTTCAGGTGTGTGTGTCTGATTATCTTTGGGGGTGTGTGTCTGATTATCTTCAGGTGTGTGTGTCTGATTATCTTTGGGGGTGTGTGTCTGATTATCTTGGGGTGTGTGTCTGATTATCTTTGGGGTGTGTGTCTGATTATCTTCAGGTGTGTGTGTCTGATTATCTTTGGGGGTGTGTGTCTGATTATCTTCAGGTGTGTGTGTCTGATTATCTTTGGGTGTGTGTCTGATTATCTTCAGGTGTGTGTGTCTGATTATCTTCAGGTGTGTGTGTCTGATTATCTTTGGGGGTGTGTGTCTGATTATCTTTGGGGGTGTGTGTCTGATTATCTTTGGGGTGTGTGTCTGATTATCTTCCGGTGTGTGTGTCTGATTATCTTCAGGGGTGTGTGTCTGATTATCTTTGGGGGTGTGTGTCTGATTATCTTCAGGTGTGTGTGTCTGATTATCTTTGGGGGTGTGTGTCTGATTATCTTTGGGGGTGTGTGTCTGATTATCTTCAGGTGTGTGTGTCTGATTATCTTTGGGGGTGTGTGTCTGATTATCTTTGGGGGTGTGTGTCTGATTATCTTTGGGTGTGTGTCTGATTATCTTTGGGGGTGTGTGTCTGATTATCTTTGGGGGTGTGTCTGATTATCTTCAGGTGTGTGTGTCTGATTATCTTTGGGGGTGTGTGTCTGATTATCTTTGGGGGTGTGTGTCTGATTATCTTTGGGTGTGTGTGTCTGATTATCTTTGGGGTGTGTGTCTGATTATCTTTGGGGTGTGTGTCTGATTATCTTTGGGGGTGTGTGTCTGATTATCTTTGGGGGTGTGTGTCTGATTATCTTTGGGGGTGTGTGTCTGATTATCTTTGGGGGTGTGTGTCTGATTATCTTTGGGTGTGTGTCTGATTATCTTCAGGTGTGTGTGTCTGATTATCTTTGGGGGTGTGTGTCTGATTATCTTTGGGGGTGTGTGTCTGATTATCTTTGGGTGTGTGTGTCTGATTATCTTCAGGGTGTGTGTGTCTGATTATCTTTGGGGGTGTGTGTCTGATTATCTTTGGGGGTGTGTGTCTGATTATCTTTGGGGGTGTGTGTCTGATTATCTTTGGGGGTGTGTGTCTGATTATCTTTGGGGTGTGTGTCTGATTATCTTCAGGTGTGTGTGTCTGATTATCTTTGGGGGTGTGTGTCTGATTATCTTTGGGGGTGTGTGTCTGATTATCTTTGGGGGTGTGTGTCTGATTATCTTTGGGGGTGTGTGTCTGATTATCTTTGGGGGTGTGTGTCTGATTATCTTCAGGTGTGTGTGTCTGATTATCTTTGGGGGTGTGTGTCTGATTATCTTTGGGGTGTGTGTCTGATTATCTTTGGGGTGTGTGTCTGATTATCTTTGGGTGTGTGTCTGATTATCTTTGGGGGTGTGTGTCTGATTATCTTTGGGGTGTGTGTCTGATTATCTTCAGGTGTGTGTGTCTGATTATCTTTGGGGGTGTGTGTCTGATTATCTTTGGGGGTGTGTGTCTGATTATCTTTGGGTGTGTGTGTCTGATTATCTTCAGGTGTGTGTGTCTGATTATCTTCAGGTGTGTGTGTCTGATTATCTTTGGGGGTGTGTGTCTGATTATCTTCAGGTGTGTGTGTCTGATTATCTTTGGGGGTGTGTGTCTGATTATCTTTGGGGGTGTGTGTCTGATTATCTTTGGGGGTGTGTGTCTGATTATCTTCAGGTGTGTGTGTCTGATTATCTTTGGGGGTGTGTGTCTGATTATCTTCAGGTGTGTGTCTGATTATCTTCAGGTGTGTGTGTCTGATTATCTTTGGGGGTGTGTGTCTGATTATCTTCAGGTGTGTGTGTCTGATTATCTTTGGGGGTGTGTGTCTGATTATCTTTGGGGGTGTGTGTCTGATTATCTTTGGGTGTGTGTCTGATTATCTTCAGGTGTGTGTGTCTGATTATCTTCAGGTGTGTGTGTCTGATTATCTTTGGGGGTGTGTGTCTGATTATCTTCAGGTGTGTGTGTCTGATTATCTTTGGGGGTGTGTGTCTGATTATCTTTGGGGGTGTGTGTCTGATTATCTTCAGGTGTGTGTCTGATTATCTTCAGGTGTGTGTGTCTGATTATCTTTGGGGGTGTGTGTCTGATTATCTTCAGGTGTGTGTGTCTGATTATCTTTGGGGGGTGTGTGTCTGATTATCTTCAGGTGTGTGTGTCTGATTATCTTTGGGGGGTGTGTGTCTGATTATCTTCAGGTGTGTGTGTCTGATTATCTTCAGGTGTGTGTGTCTGATTATCTTCAGGTGTGTGTGTCTGATTATCTTGGGGGTGTGTGTCTGATTATCTTTGGGTGTGTGTGTCTGATTATCTTCAGGTGTGTGTGTCTGATTATCTTCAGGTGTGTGTGTCTGATTATCTTTGGGGGTGTGTGTCTGATTATCTTTGGGGGTGTGTGTCTGATTATCTTCAGGTGTGTGTGTCTGATTATCTTTGGGTGTGTGTGTCTGATTATCTTTGGGGGTGTGTGTCTGATTATCTTTGGGTGTGTGTCTGATTATCTTCAGGTGTGTGTGTCTGATTATCTTCAGGTGTGTGTGTCTGATTATCTTTGGGGGTGTGTGTCTGATTATCTTTGGGGGTGTGTGTCTGATTATCTTTGGGGGTGTGTGTCTGATTATCTTCCGGTGTGTGTGTCTGATTATCTTCAGGTGTGTGTGTCTGATTATCTTTGGGGGTGTGTGTCTGATTATCTTCAGGTGTGTGTGTCTGATTATCTTTGGGGGTGTGTGTCTGATTATCTTTGGGGGTGTGTCTGATTATCTTTGGGGGTGTGTGTCTGATTATCTTCAGGTGTGTGTGTCTGATTATCTTTGGGGGTGTGTGTCTGATTATCTTTGGGTGTGTGTCTGATTATCTTTGGGGGTGTGTGTCTGATTATCTTTGGGGGTGTGTGTCTGATTATCTTCAGGTGTGTGTGTCTGATTATCTTCAGGTGTGTGTGTCTGATTATCTTTGGGGGTGTGTGTCTGATTATCTTCAGGTGTGTGTGTCTGATTATCTTTGGGTGTGTGTGTCTGATTATCTTTGGGGGTGTGTGTCTGATTATCTTCAGGTGTGTGTGTCTGATTATCTTTGGGGGTGTGTGTCTGATTATCTTCAGGTGTGTGTGTCTGATTATCTTTGGGGGTGTGTGTCTGATTATCTTTGGGGGTGTGTGTCTGATTATCTTCAGGTGTGTGTGTCTGATTATCTTTGGGTGTGTGTGTCTGATTATCTTTGGGGGTGTGTGTCTGATTATCTTCAGGTGTGTGTGTCTGATTATCTTTGGGGGTGTGTGTCTGATTATCTTTGGGGGTGTGTGTCTGATTATCTTTGGGTGTGTGTCTGATTATCTTTGGGGTGTGTGTCTGATTATCTTTGGGGGTGTGTGTCTGATTATCTTCAGGTGTGTGTGTCTGATTATCTTCAGGTGTGTGTGTCTGATTATCTTTGGGTGTGTGTGTCTGATTATCTTTGGGGGTGTGTGTCTGATTATCTTTGGGGGTGTGTGTCTGATTATCTTTGGGGGTGTGTGTCTGATTATCTTCAGGTGTGTGTGTCTGATTATCTTTGGGGGTGTGTGTCTGATTATCTTTGGGTGTGTGTGTCTGATTATCTTTGGGGGTGTGTGTCTGATTATCTTCAGGTGTGTGTGTCTGATTATCTTTGGGTGTGTGTGTCTGATTATCTTTGGGGGTGTGTGTCTGATTATCTTTGGGTGTGTGTGTCTGATTATCTTCAGGTGTGTGTGTCTGATTATCTTTGGGGTGTGTGTGTCTGATTATCTTTGGGGGTGTGTGTCTGATTATCTTTGGGGTGTGTGTCTGATTATCTTCAGGTGTGTGTCTGATTATCTTTGGGTGTGTGTGTCTGATTATCTTTGGGGGTGTGTGTCTGATTATCTTTGGGGGTGTGTGTCTGATTATCTTCAGGTGTGTGTCTGATTATCTTTGGGTGTGTGTGTCTGATTATCTTTGGGGGTGTGTGTCTGATTATCTTCAGGTGTGTGTGTCTGATTATCTTTGGGTGTGTGTGTCTGATTATCTTTGGGGGTGTGTGTCTGATTATCTTTGGGGGTGTGTGTCTGATTATCTTTGGGGGTGTGTGTCTGATTATCTTCAGGTGTGTGTGTCTGATTATCTTTGGGGGTGTGTGTCTGATTATCTTCAGGTGTGTGTGTCTGATTATCTTCAGGTGTGTGTGTCTGATTATCTTTGGGGGTGTGTGTCTGATTATCTTTGGGGGTGTGTGTCTGATTATCTTTGGGGGTGTGTGTCTGATTATCTTCAGGTGTGTGTGTCTGATTATCTTCAGGTGTGTGTGTCTGATTATCTTTGGGGGTGTGTGTCTGATTATCTTTGGGGGTGTGTGTCTGATTATCTTTGGGGGTGTGTGTCTGATTATCTTTGGGGGTGTGTGTCTGATTATCTTCAGGTGTGTGTGTCTGATTATCTTCAGGTGTGTGTGTCTGATTATCTTTGGGGGTGTGTGTCTGATTATCTTCAGGTGTGTGTGTCTGATTATCTTTGGGGGGTGTGTGTCTGATTATCTTTGGGGGTGTGTGTCTGATTATCTTTGGGGGTGTGTGTCTGATTATCTTTGGGGGTGTGTGTCTGATTATCTTTGGGGGTGTGTGTCTGATTATCTTTGGGGGTGTGTGTCTGATTATCTTCAGGTGTGTGTGTCTGATTATCTTTGGGGGTGTGTGTCTGATTATCTTCAGGTGTGTGTGTCTGATTATCTTTGGGGGTGTGTGTCTGATTATCTTTGGGGGTGTGTGTCTGATTATCTTTGGGTGTGTGTGTCTGATTATCTTTGGGTGTGTGTCTGATTATCTTTGGGTGTGTGTGTCTGATTATCTTCAGGTGTGTTGTCTGATTATCTTTGGGTGTGTGTGTCTGATTATCTTCAGGTGTGTGTGTCTGATTATCTTTGGGTGTGTGTGTCTGATTATCTTTGGTGTGTGTGTCTGATTATCTTTGGGGGTGTGTGTCTGATTATCTTTGGGTGTGTGTGTCTGATTATCTTCAGGTGTGTGTGTCTGATTATCTTTGGGTGTGTGTGTCTGATTATCTTCAGGTGTGTGTGTCTGATTATCTTTGGGTGTGTGTGTCTGATTATCTTCAGGTGTGTGTGTCTGATTATCTTGGGTGTGTGTGTCTGATTATCTTTGGGTGTGTGTGTCTGATTATCTTCAGGTGTTGTGTGTCTGATTATCTTTGGGTGTGTGTGTCTGATTATCTTCAGGTGTGGTGTCTGATTATCTTTGGGGGTGTGTGTCTGATTATCTTTGGGTGTGTGTGTCTGATTATCTTCAGGTGTGTGTGTCTGATTATCTTTGGGTGTGTGTGTCTGATTATCTTCAGGTGTGTGTGTCTGATTATCTTTGGGTGTGTGTGTCTGATTATCTTCAGGTGTGTGTGTCTGATATCTTTGGGTGTGTGTGTCTGATTATCTTTGGGGTGTGTGTCTGATTATCTTTGGGTGTGTGTGTCTGATTATCTTCAGGTGTGTGTGTCTGATTATCTTCAGGTGTGTGTGTCTGATTATCTTTGGGTGTGTGTGTCTGATTATCTTTGGGGGTGTGTGTCTGATTATCTTTGGGTGTGTGTGTCTGATTATCTTCAGGTGTGTGTGTCTGATTATCTTTGGGTGTGTGTGTCTGATTATCTTCAGGTGTGTGTGTCTGATTATCTTTGGGTGTGTGTGTCTGATTATCTTCAGGTGTGTGTGTCTGATTATCTTTGGGTGTGTGTGTCTGATTATCTTTGGGTGTGTGTGTCTGATTATCTTCAGGTGTGTGTGTCTGATTATCTTTGGGTGTGTGTGTCTGATTATCTTCAGGTGTGTGTGTCTGATTATCTTTGGGGGTGTGTGTCTGATTATCTTTGGGTGTGTGTGTCTGATTATCTTCAGGTGTGTTGTGTCTGATTATCTTTGGGTGTGTGTGTCTGATTATCTTCAGGTGTGTGTGTCTGATTATCTTTGGGTGTGTGTGTCTGATTATCTTCAGGTGTGTGTGTCTGATTATCTTTGGGTGTGTGTGTCTGATTATCTTTGGGGGTGTGTGTCTGATTATCTTTGGGTGTGTGTGTCTGATTATCTTCAGGTGTGTGTGTCTGATTATCTTTGGGTGTGTGTGTCTGATTATCTTCAGGTGTGTGTGTCTGATTATCTTCAGGTGTGTGTGTCTGATTATCTTTGGGGGTGTGTGTCTGATTATCTTTGGGGGTGTGTGTCTGATTATCTTCAGGTGTGTGTGTCTGATTATCTTTGGGGTGTGTGTCTGATTATCTTCAGGTGTGTGTGTCTGATTATCTTTGGGGGTGTGTGTCTGATTATCTTCAGGTGTGTGTGTCTGATTATCTTCAGGTGTGTGTGTCTGATTATCTTTGGGGTGTGTGTCTGATTATCTTTGGGGGTGTGTGTCTGATTATCTTCAGGTGTGTGTGTCTGATTATCTTTGGGGTGTGTGTCTGATTATCTTTGGGGTGTGTGTCTGATTATCTTTGGGGGTGTGTGTCTGATTATCTTTGGGGGTGTGTGTCTGATTATCTTTGGGGGTGTGTGTCTGATTATCTTTGGGTGTGTGTGTCTGATTATCTTTGGGGGTGTGTGTCTGATTATCTTCAGGTGTGTGTGTCTGATTATCTTTGGGGGTGTGTGTCTGATTATCTTCAGGGTGTGTGTGTCTGATTATCTTTGGGGGTGTGTGTCTGATTATCTTTGGGGTGTGTGTCTGATTATCTTTGGGGGTGTGTGTCTGATTATCTTTGGGGGTGTGGTGTCTGATTATCTTTGGGGGTGTGTGTCTGATTATCTTTGGGTGTGTGTGTCTGATTATCTTCAGGTGTGTGTGTCTGATTATCTTTGGGGGTGTGTGTCTGATTATCTTCAGGTGTGTGTGTCTGATTATCTTTGGGGTGTGTGTCTGATTATCTTGGGTGGTGTGTTGATATCTTCAGGTGTGTGTGTCTGATTATCTTTGGGGGTGTGTGTCTGATTATCTTCAGGTTGTGTGTCTGATTATCTTTGGGGTGTGTGTCTGATTATCTTCAGGTGTGTGTGTCTGATTATCTTTGGGGGTGTGTGTCTGATTATCTTTGGGTGTGTGTGTCTGATTATCTTCAGGTGTGTGTGTCTGATTATCTTTGGGGGTGTGTCTGATTATCTTTGGGGTGTGTGTCTGATTATCTTCAGGTGTGTGTGTCTGATTATCTTTGGGGGGTGTGTGTCTGATTATCTTCAGGTGTGTGTGTCTGATTATCTTTGGGGGTGTGTGTCTGATTATCTTCAGGTGTGTGTGTCTGATTATCTTGGGGTGTGTGTCTGATTATCTTTGGGGGTGGTGTGTCTGATTATCTTTGGGGTGTGTGTGTCTGATTATCTTTGGGGGTGTGTGTCTGATTATCTTTGGGTGTGTGTGTCTGATTATCTTTGGGGGTGTGTGTCTGATTATCTTTGGGTGTGTGTGTCTGATTATCTTTGGGGGTGTGTGTCTGATTATCTTTGGGGGTGTGTGTCTGATTATCTTTGGGGGTGTGTGTCTGATTATCTTTGGGTGTGTGTGTCTGATTATCTTTGGGGGTGTGTGTCTGATTATCTTTGGGTGTGTGTGTCTGATTATCTTTGGGGGTGTGTGTCTGATTATCTTTGGGTGTGTGTGTCTGATTATCTTTGGGGGTGTGTGTCTGATTATCTTTGGGGGTGTGTGTGTCTGATTATCTTTGGGGGTGTGTGTCTGATTATCTTTGGGTGTGTGTGTCTGATTATCTTTGGGGGTGTGTGTCTGATTATCTTTGGGTGTGTGTGTCTGATTATCTTTGGGGTGTGTGTCTGATTATCTTTGGGGGTGTGTGTCTGATTATCTTTGGGTGTGTGTGTCTGATTATCTTTGGGGGTGTGTGTCTGATTATCTTTGGGGTGTGTGTCTGATTATCTTTGGGTGTGTGTGTCTGATTATCTTTGGGGGTGTGTGTCTGATTATCTTTGGGGGTGTGTGTCTGATTATCTTTGGGTGTGTGTGTCTGATTATCTTTGGGGGTGTGTGTCTGATTATCTTTGGGGGTGTGTGTCTGATTATCTTTGGGTGTGTGTGTCTGATTATCTTTGGGGGTGTGTGTCTGATTATCTTTGGGGGTGTGTGTCTGATTATCTTTGGGTGTGTGTCTGATTATCTTTGGGGGTGTGTGTCTGATTATCTTTGGGGGTGTGTGTCTGATTATCTTTGGGTGTGTGTGTCTGATTATCTTTGGGGGTGTGTGTCTGATTATCTTTGGGGGTGTGTGTCTGATTATCTTTGGGTGTGTGTGTCTGATTATCTTTGGGGGTGTGTGTCTGATTATCTTTGGGTGTGTGTGTCTGATTATCTTTGGGGGTGTGTGTCTGATTATCTTTGGGGGTGTGTGTCTGATTATCTTTGGGGGTGTGTGTCTGATTATCTTCAGGTGTGTGTGTCTGATTATCTTTGGGGGTGTGTGTCTGATTATCTTTGGGGTGTGTGTCTGATTATCTTCAGGTGTGTGTGTCTGATTATCTTTGGGGGTGTGTGTCTGATTATCTTTGGGGGTGTGTGTCTGATTATCTTTGGGGTGTGTGTCTGATTATCTTTGGGGGTGTGTGTCTGATTATCTTCAGGTGTGTGTGTCTGATTATCTTCAGGTGTGTGTGTCTGATTATCTTTGGGGGGTGTGTGTCTGATTATCTTTGGGTGTGTGTGTCTGATTATCTTCAGGTGTGTGTGTCTGATTATCTTTGGGGTGTGTGTCTGATTATCTTTGGGGTGTGTGTCTGATTATCTTTGGGGGTGTGTGTCTGATTATCTTCAGGTGTGTGTGTCTGATTATCTTCAGGTGTGTGTGTCTGATTATCTTTGGGGGTGTGTGTCTGATTATCTTTGGGGGTGTGTGTCTGATTATCTTTGGGGGTGTGTGTCTGATTATCTTTGGGTGTGTGTGTCTGATTATCTTTGGGTGTGTGTGTCTGATTATCTTTGGGGGTGTGTGTCTGATTATCTTTGGGGGTGTGTGTCTGATTATCTTCAGGTGTGTGTGTCTGATTATCTTTGGGGGTGTGTGTCTGATTATCTTTGGGGGTGTGTGTCTGATTATCTTTGGGTGTGTGTCTGATTATCTTTGGGGGTGTGTGTCTGATTATCTTTGGGTGTGTGTGTCTGATTATCTTCAGGTGTGTGTGTCTGATTATCTTTGGGGGTGTGTGTCTGATTATCTTCAGGTGTGTGTGTCTGATTATCTTTGGGGGTGTGTGTCTGATTATCTTTGGGGGTGTGTGTCTGATTATCTTCAGGTGTGTGTCTCTGATTATCTTTGGGGGTGTGTGTCTGATTATCTTTGGGTGTGTGTGTCTGATTATCTTTGGGTGTGTGTGTCTGATTATCTTTGGGGGTGTGTGTCTGATTATCTTTGGGTGTGTGTGTCTGATTATCTTCAGGTGTTGTGTCTGATTATCTTCAGGTGTGTGTGTCTGATTATCTTTGGGGGTGTGTGTCTGATTATCTTTGGGGTGTGTGTGTCTGATTATCTTTGGGGGTGTGTGTCTGATTATCTTTGGGGGTGTGTGTCTGATTATCTTTGGGGGTGTGTGTCTGATTATCTTTGGGGGTGTGTGTCTGATTATCTTTGGGTGTGTGTGTCTGATTATCTTTGGGGGTGTGTGTCTGATTATCTTTGGGTGTGTGTGTCTGATTATCTTCAGGTGTGTGTGTCTGATTATCTTTGGGGGTGTGTGTCTGATTATCTTTGGGGTGTGTGTGTCTGATTATCTTTGGGGGTGTGTGTCTGATTATCTTTGGGGGTGTGTGTCTGATTATCTTTGGGGGTGTGTGTCTGATTATCTTCAGGTGTGTGTCTCTGATTATCTTTGGGGGTGTGTGTCTGATTATCTTTGGGTGTGTGTGTCTGATTATCTTTGGGGGTGTGTGTCTGATTATCTTTGGGGGTGGTGTGTCTGATTATCTTTGGGTGTGTGTGTCTGATTATCTTTGGGGGTGTGTGTCTGATTATCTTCAGGTGTGTGTGTCTGATTATCTTCAGGTGTGTGTGTCTGATTATCTTTGGGGGTGTGTGTCTGATTATCTTTGGGGGTGTGTGTCTGATTATCTTTGGGTGTGTGTGTCTGATTATCTTCAGGTGTGTGTCTCTGATTATCTTTGGGGGTGTGTGTCTGATTATCTTTGGGTGTGTGTGTCTGATTATCTTTGGGTGTGTGTGTCTGATTATCTTTGGGGGTGTGTGTCTGATTATCTTTGGGGGTGTGTGTCTGATTATCTTTGGGGGGGGTGTGTCTGATTATCTTTGGGTGTGTGTCTGATTATCTTCAGGTGTGTGTCTCTGATTATCTTTGGGGGTGTGTGTCTGATTATCTTTGGGTGTGTGTGTCTGATTATCTTTGGGTGTGTGTCTGATTATCTTCAGGTGTGTGTCTCTGATTATCTTTGGGTGTGTGTGTCTGATTATCTTTGGGTGTGTGTGTCTGATTATCTTTGGGTGTGTGTGTCTGATTATCTTTGGGGGTGTGTGTCTGATTATCTTTGGGGGTGTGTGTCTGATTATCTTTGGGTGTGTGTGTCTGATTATCTTTGGGGGTGTGTGTCTGATTATCTTCAGGTGTGTGTGTCTGATTATCTTCAGGTGTGTGTGTCTGATTATCTTTGGGGGTGTGTGTCTGATTATCTTTGGGGGTGTGTGTCTGATTATCTTCAGGTGTGTGTGTCTGATTATCTTTGGGGGTGTGTGTCTGATTATCTTTGGGGGTGTGTGTCTGATTATCTTCAGGTGTGTGTGTCTGATTATCTTCAGGTGTGTGTGTCTGATTATCTTTGGGGGTGTGTGTCTGATTATCTTTGGGGGTGTGTGTCTGATTATCTTTGGGGGTGTGTGTCTGATTATCTTCAGGTGTGTGTGTCTGATTATCTTTGGGGGTGTGTGTCTGATTATCTTTGGGGGGTGTGTGTCTGATTATCTTTGGGGGTGTGTGTCTGATTATCTTTGGGGGTGTGTGTCTGATTATCTTTGGGGGTGTGTGTCTGATTATCTTTGGGGGTGTGTGTCTGATTATCTTTGGGGGTGTGTGTCTGATTATCTTTGGGGGTGTGTGTCTGATTATCTTTGGGGGTGTGTGTCTGATTATCTTTGGGTGTGTGTGTCTGATTATCTTCAGGTGTGTGTGTCTGATTATCTTTGGGGGTGTGTGTCTGATTATCTTCAGGTGTGTGTGTCTGATTATCTTTGGGGGTGTGTGTCTGATTATCTTCAGGTGTGTGTGTCTGATTATCTTTGGGGGTGTGTGTCTGATTATCTTTGGGGGGTGTGTGTCTGATTATCTTTGGGGGTGTGTGTCTGATTATCTTCAGGTGTGTGTGTCTGATTATCTTTGGGTGTGTGTGTCTGATTATCTTTGGGGGTGTGTGTCTGATTATCTTTGGGGGTGTGTGTCTGATTATCTTTGGGGGTGTGTGTCTGATTATCTTTGGGGGTGTGTGTCTGATTATCTTTGGGGGGTGTGTGTCTGATTATCTTTGGGGGTGTGTGTCTGATTATCTTTGGGGGTGTGTGTCTGATTATCTTTGGGGGTGTGTGTCTGATTATCTTTGGGGGTGTGTGTCTGATTATCTTTGGGGGTGTGTGTCTGATTATCTTCAGGTGTGTGTGTCTGATTATCTTTGGGGGTGTGTGTCTGATTATCTTTGGGGGGTGTGTGTCTGATTATCTTTGGGGGTGTGTGTCTGATTATCTTTGGGGGTGTGTGTCTGATTATCTTTGGGGGTGTGTGTCTGATTATCTTTGGGGGTGTGTGTCTGATTATCTTTGGGGTGTGTGTGTCTGATTATCTTCAGGTGTGTGTGTCTGATTATCTTTGGGGTGTGTGTGTCTGATTATCTTCAGGTGTGTGTGTCTGATTATCTTTGGGGGTGTGTGTCTGATTATCTTTGGGGGGTGTGTGTCTGATTATCTTTGGGGGTGTGTGTCTGATTATCTTTGGGGGTGTGTGTCTGATTATCTTTGGGGGTGTGTGTCTGATTATCTTTGGGGGTGTGTGTCTGATTATCTTTGGGGGTGTGTGTCTGATTATCTTTGGGTGTGTGTGTCTGATTATCTTCAGGTGTGTGTGTCTGATTATCTTTGGGGGTGTGTGTCTGATTATCTTCAGGTGTGTGTGTCTGATTATCTTTGGGTGTGTGTGTCTGATTATCTTCAGGTGTGTGTGTCTGATTATCTTTGGGGGTGTGTGTCTGATTATCTTTGGGGGGTGTGTGTCTGATTATCTTTGGGGGTGTGTGTCTGATTATCTTTGGGGGTGTGTGTCTGATTATCTTTGGGGGTGTGTGTCTGATTATCTTTGGGGGTGTGTGTCTGATTATCTTTGGGGGTGTGTGTCTGATTATCTTTGGGGGTGTGTGTCTGATTATCTTCAGGTGTGTGTGTCTGATTATCTTCAGGTGTGTGTGTCTGATTATCTTTGGGGGTGTGTGTCTGATTATCTTTGGGGGTGTGTGTCTGATTATCTTCAGGTGTGTGTGTCTGATTATCTTTGGGGGTGTGTGTCTGATTATCTTTGGGGGTGTGTGTCTGATTATCTTTGGGTGTGTGTGTCTGATTATCTTCAGGTGTGTGTCTCTGATTATCTTTGGGGGTGTGTGTCTGATTATCTTTGGGTGTGTGTGTCTGATTATCTTTGGGTGTGTGTGTCTGATTATCTTTGGGGGTGTGTGTCTGATTATCTTTGGGGGGGGTGTGTCTGATTATCTTTGGGTGTGTGTCTGATTATCTTCAGGTGTGTGTCTCTGATTATCTTTGGGGGTGTGTGTCTGATTATCTTTGGGTGTGTGTGTCTGATTATCTTTGGGTGTGTGTGTCTGATTATCTTTGGGTGTGTGTGTCTGATTATCTTTGGGGGTGTGTGTCTGATTATCTTTGGGGGATGTGTGTCTGATTATCTTCAGGTGTGTGTCTCTGATTATCTTTGGGGGGTGTGTGTCTCTGATTATCTTTGGGGGGTGTGTGTCTGATTATCTTTGGGGGGTGTGTGTCTCTGATTATCTTTGGGGGGTGTGTGTCTCTGATTATCTTTGGGGGGTGTGTCTCTGATTATCTTTGGGGGGTGTGTGTCTCTGATTATCTTTGGGGGGTGTGTGTCTCTGATTATCTTTGGGGGGTGTGTGTCTCTGATTATCTTTGGGGGGTGTGTGTCTCTGATTATCTTTGGGGGGTGTGTGTCTCTGATTATCTTTGGGGGGTGTGTGTCTCTGATTATCTTTGGGGGGTGTGTGTCTCTGATTATCTTTGGGGGGTGTGTGTCTATATTGGTGGTGAGCTGCCTTCCTGTATACAAATGAGTGGTTTGCTCGGCTGTTTCAGCTCAACATTGCTGCATGTAGAGTTTTTAGACAGGACAGCGAGGGCATTAAAAATGGAGGGGGTGTAGCATTATTGGTTAAGGAATCAATAGCCGCCTTGAGGGAACATAGAAAATAGGAGCAGGAGTAGGCCATTCGGCCCTTTGAGCCTGCTCCTCCATTCATTATGATCATGGCTGATCATCCAACTCAGTGACCTGTTCCCGCTTTCGCCCCATACCCTTTGATCCCTTTAGACCCAAGAGCTATATCTAACTCCTTCTTGAAAACATACAATGTTTTGGCCTCAACTGCTTTCTGTGGTAGCGAATTCCACAGGCTCACCACTCTCTGGGTGAAGAAATTTCTCCTCATCACAGTCCTGAAAGGTTTACCCCGTATCCTTAGACTATGACCCCTGGTTCTGGACTCCCCCACCATCGGGAACATCCTTCCTGCATCTACCCTGTCAAGTCCTGTTAGAATTTTATAGGTTTCTATGAGATCACCCCCTCACTCTTCCGGACTCCAGCGAATATAATCCTAACCGACTCAGTCTCTCCTCATACATCTGTCCCACCATCCCAGGAATTAGTCTGGTAAACCTTCGCTGCACTTCCTCTATAGCAAGAACATCCTTCCTCAGATAAGGAGACCAAAACTGCACACAATATTCCAGGTGTGGCCTCACCAAGGCCCTGTATAATTGCAGCAAGACATCCCTGCTCCTGTACTCGAAACCTCTCGCTCTGAAGGCCAACATACCATTTTTTGCCTTTTTTACTGCCTGTTGCACCTGCATGTTTACTATCTCCAGGAGGGATGATATGCTAAATGAATTATCAAATGAGGACATATGGGTTGAGCTCAGAAATAAAAAAGGGGCAGCCACTCAACTAGGAGTGTACTATAGACCCCCAAATAGTGAGAGGGAGATAGAAGAACAAATATGTAGGCAAATTCCTGAGTGCAAAAACAATAGGACAATAATATTTGGGGATTTCAACTACCCCAATATCAACTGGGATACAAACAGTGTGAATGGCACAGAGGGAACAAAATTCTTGAACTGCATTCAAGGGAACTTTTTTAGCCAGCATGTAACAAGCCCAACGAGAGGGGGCGCAATTCTAGATTTAGTCTTCAGTAATGAAGTTGGGCAAGTGGATGAATTAACAGTTGGTGACCATTTTGGAGATAGTGACCATAATACAGTAAGTTTTAGCATAATCATGGAAAAGGACAAAGATGGAACAGGAGTAAAAGTTCTAAATTGGAAAAGGCAAATCTTTTAAAACTGAGAGGTGACCTGGCAAAAGTGGACTGGATACAGCTACTTGAGGGAAAATCAGTGGCAAACCAGTGGGAGGCATTCAAAAGCGAGATACTACAGGCACAGTGTAGACATGTCCCCGCTAAGATAAAGGATGGTATGGCCAAATCTAGAGCCCTCTGGTTATCTAGAGGCTAACAGGGTAAGTTAAAGCAGAAAAAGAAAGCTTATTACTATCAAAAAAATCTTAATACTTTAGAAAGTCTAGAGGAGTATAGAAAGTGCAGGGGTGAAGTAAAAAAGGAAATTAGAAAAGCAAAGAAAGGACATGAAAAATTATTGGCAGTAAAATAAAGAAAAATCTGAAGATGTTTTATCAATACATTAAGAACAAGTGGATAACTCAGGAAAGGGTAGGGCCTATCAGAGATGTACAAAGGAACTTATGCGTGGATGCAGAAGATGTGGGCAGGGTTCTTAATGAGTACTTTGTCTCTGTCTTCACAAAGGAGAGGGTTGATGTCGACATTGTAGTTAAAGAGGAAGAGTGTGAAATATTAGATACGATAAGCATAATGAGAGAGGAAGTACTAGAGGGTCTGACATCCTTGAAAGTGGATAAATCACCAGGGCCAGATGGAATGCATCGCAGGTTCTTAAAGAAAGCCAGGGAGGAAATAACGGATGCACTGAGGATCATCTTCAAATCCTCACGAGATACAGGAGAGATACAAGACGATTGGAGGTCTACGAACATTGTACCATTGTTTAAAAAGTGTGTGAGGGATAGGCCAAATAATTATAGACCGGTCAGTCTGACCTCGGTGGTGGGTAAATTGTTAGGATCTATTCTGATGGACAGGATAAACAGCCACTTAGAAAGGCACGGATTAATCAGGGATAGTCAGCATGGATTTGTTAAGGGAAGGTCGTGTTTTACTAACTTAATTGAGTTTTTTGAGGAAATAACAAGAAGGATTGATGAGGGTAGTGCAGTGGATGTGGTCTACATGGACTTTAATAAGGCATTTGACGAGGTCCCACATGGCAGACTGGTCAGTAAAATGAAAGCCCATGGGATACAGGGGAATGTGGCAGGTTGGATCCAGAATTGGCTCAGGGACAGGAAACAAAGGGTAGTAGTCGATGGATGTTTTTGTGAATGGAAAGCAGTTTCCAGTGGTGTTCCACAGGGCCCAGTGTTGGGTCCCTTGCTGTTTGTGGTATATATTAATGATTTGGACTTAAATGTGGGAGGTATGGTTAGGAAATTTGCTGATGACACAAAAATTGGCCATGTAGTTGATGGTGAAGAGGATAGCTGTCGTCTCCATAATTGGGCGGCACAGTGGTTAGCACCGCAGCCTCACAGCTCCAGCGACCCGGGTTCAATTCCGGGTACTGCCTGTGTGGAGTTTGCAAGTTCTCCCTGTGACCGTGTGGCTGGGTGCTCCGGTTTCCTCCCACAGCCAAAGACTTGCAGGTTGATAGGTAAATTGGCCATGGTAAACTGCCCCTAGTATAGGTAGGTGGTGGGGAATATAGGGACAGGTGGGGATGTGGTAGGAATATGGGATTAGTGTAGGTTTGTATAAATGGGTGGTTGATGGTCGGCGCAGACTCGGTGGGCCAAATTGCCTGTTTCAGTGCTGTATCTCTAAATAAATAAATATCAATGGTTTGTTTCAGTGGGCGGAAAAGTGGCAACTGGAATTCAATCCGGAGAAGTGTGAGGTAATGCATTTGGGGGGGGCAAATAAAGCAAGGGAATACACAATAAATGGGAAGACATTGAGAGGGGTAGAAGAAGTGAGAGACCTTGGAATGCATGTCCACAGGTCCCTGAAGGTGGTAGGACAGGTAGATAGAGTGGTGAAGAAGGCATATGGAATACTTTCCTTTATTGGCCGAGGTATAGAATACAAAAACAGGGATGTAATGCTGGAACTGTATAGAACACTGGTTAGGCCCGAGTTGGAGTATTGCGTTCAGTTCTGGTCACCACATTACAGAAAGGACATAGTTGCTCTGGAGAGAGTACAGAGGAGATTGATAAGAATGTTACCAGGGCTTGAAAGTTGTAGTTATAAGGAGAGATTGGATTGGCCAGGGATGTTTTCCTTGGAACAGAGGAGGCTGAGGGGTGACTTAACAGAGGTGTATAAAATTATGAGGGGCCGAGATAGAGTAGACAGGAAGGATCTGTTTCCCCTGGCGGAGAGATCAATTACCAGGGACACAGGTTTAAGGTGATTGGGAGAAGGATTAGAGGGGACAAGAGGAAAAACTTTGTCTCCCAAAGGGTGGCGGGTATCTGGAATTCACTGCCAGGCACGGTGGTGGAGGCAGAAATCCTCAATTCATTTAAAAGGTACCTGGACATGCACCTGATGTGCTGTAACCAGCAAGGCTATGGACCAGGTGCTGGAAGGTGGGATTAGATTGGGCCGCTAGCTTGTTCAGCTGGCACCAACACGATGGGCTGAATGGCCTCTTTCTGTACTGTAATTTTTCTCTGGTTCTGAAAGCAGTTAATAGTTAACCACATTGCTGTGGGTCTGGAGTCACATGTAGGCCAGACCAGGTAACGATGGCAGATTCCTTCCCTAAAGGACATTAGTGAACCAGATGGGCTTTTATGACAATCTGATAGTTTCATGGAACTGTTACTAAGACTAGCTTTCAATTTCAGACTCTTAATTTAATTTAAATTCCACCGGCTGCTGTGACCCCAGGGCATTAGCCCGAGCCTCTGGATTACCAGTTCAGTGACATTACCACCACCGTCGTGGGGTGGGGGAGTTGGTTCAGGGGGTTTAATCGGTGGGGATTTGGGGGGTTAACTGGAGCGGGGGGGGGGTCGAGGGATTTACCGGGAGTGTTTACTCGGTGGGGGTGGGGGGGGGGGGGGAGGGTTTGCGAGAGTTTACTGGCTGGAAGGGTGGGGGGGGGGGGGTTGGGAGAGGTTTACTCGGCGGGGAGGGTTTGGGAGAGTTTACTCGGCGGGGGGGGATGGTGATTGGTGAGAGTTTACTCGGCAGGGGCGGGAGGGGGGGTTGGTTTGGGAGAGTTTACTCGGCGAGGGTTTTGGAGAGTTTACTTAGTCGGGAGGGGTATGGATTTGGGCGAGTTTACTCAGTGGGGGGTGGGGGTGATGTTGGGAGAGTTTACTGGCAGCTGCTCCTCCTTTGCCTCCTGTTGCTCCCGTTTACTGCTGAAATATCTCACTGACGAGTTGGCTCTCAGAGACCATTAACCTGTTCAACCTCAATTATACAAACAGCATTCAGTTGACAATGTCACATCACCATCTTTTACCGGAATCTTTTATTCCAGCCACTGAAGCCACTCAAGCCGCTGCAAACCACCTCTCAACCGGTTCTGACCAACCAGCAGATTGAGACTATCTTCTACAAGGTGCAGGAGATCCACCAGATCACCGGGAATTCTGTGACTAAGCCTGTGTCCCAAAATACAGCACTGGGATTCCCGTCCACTCCGTGGGACATCTCTTTTCAGAAGCTTGGTAGGTGGGGAGAGGGGAAATTTTTTAAAAATTCATTCATGGATGTGGGGCGTAGCTGGCTAGGCCAGCATTTATTGCCCATCCCTAATTGCCCTTGAGAAGGTGGTGGTGAGGAGCTGCCTTCTTGAACCGCTGCAGTCCATGTGAGGTAGGTACACCCACAGTGCTGTTAGGAAGGAAGTTCCAGGATTTTGACCCAGCGACAGTAAGGAACGGCGATTATAGTTCCAAGTCAGGATGGTGTGTGACTTGGAGGGGAACCTTGCAGGTGGTGGTGTTCCCATGTATTTGCTGCCCTTGTCCTTCTAGTTGGTAGAGGTCGCGGGTTTGGAAGGTGCTGTCTAAGGAGCCTTGGTGCGTTGCTGCAGTGCATCTTGTAGATGGTACACACTGCTGCCACTGTGCGTCAGTGAAGAGGGAGTGAATGGTTTGTGGATGGGGTGCAATCAAGCGGGCTGCTTTGTCCTGGATGGTGTCTTGAGTGTTGTTGGAGCTGCACCCATCCAGGCAAGTGGAGAGTATTCCATCACGCTCCTGACTTGTGCCTTGTAGATAGTGGACAGGCTTTGTGGGAGTCAGGAGGTGAGTTACTCGCCTCAGGATTCCTAGCCTCTGACCTGCTCTTGTAGCCCCGGTATTTACATGGCTACTCCAGTTCAGTTTCTGGTCAATGGTAACCCCTAGGATGTTGATAGTGGGGGATTCAGCGATGGTAATGCCGTTGAATGTCAAGGGGAGATGGTTAGATTCTCTCTTGTTGAATATGGTCATTGCCTGGCACTGTGTGGCACGAATCCTGGATATTGTCCAGGTCTTGCTGCTTTCTACACGGACTGCTTCAGTATCTGAGGAGTCACAAATGGTGCTGAACATTGTGCAATCATCAGCGATACATCCCCACTTCTGACCTTATGATTGAAGGAAGGTCATTGATGAAGCAGCTGAAGATGGTTGGGCCTAGGACACTACCCCTGAGGAACTCCTGCAGTGATGTCCTGGAGCTCAGATGATTGACTTCCAACAACCACAACCATCTTCCTTTGCGCTAGGTATGACTCCAGCCAAGCGGAGAGTTTTCCCCTGATTCCATTGACCTCAGTTTTGCTGGGGCTCCTTGATGCCATACTGGTCAATTGCTGCCTTGATGGTCAAGGGCAGCCACTCTCACCTCACTCTTGAGTTCAGCTCTTTTGTCCAGTTTGAACCAAGGCTGTAATGAGGTCAGGAAATGAGTGGCCCTGGCGGAACCCAAACTGAGCGTCACTGAGCAGGTTATTGCTAAGCAAGTGCTGCTTGATGCACTGTTGATGACACCTTCCATCACTTTACTGATGATTGAGAGTAGGCTGATGGGAGGCGGTATTTGGACGGGTTGGATTTGTCCTGCTTTTTGTGTACAGGACATACCTGGGTAAATTTCCACATTGCAGGGTAGATGCCAGTGTTGTAGCTGTACTGGAACAGCTTGGCTAGGGGCGCGGCAAGTTCTGGAGCACAGGTCTTCAGTACTATTGCTGGAATATTGTCAGGGCCCATAGCTTTTGCAGTATCCAGTGCCTCAGTTGTTTCTTGATATCACGCGGAGTGAATCGAATTGGCTGAAGTCTGGTATCTGTGATGCTGGGACTTCAGGAGGAGGCCGAGATGGATCATCAACTCGGCACTTCTGGCTGAAGATTGTTGCAAATGCTTCAGCCTTATCTTTCGCACTAGATGTGCTGGGCTCCCCCATCATTGAGGATGGGGATATTTGTGGAGCCACCTCCTCCAGTTAGTTGTTTAATTGTCCACCACCATTCACAGCTGGATGTGGCAGGACTGCAGAGCTTAGATCTGATCCGTTGGTTATGGGATTGCTTAGCTCTGTCTATTGCATGCTGCTTACGCAGTTTGACACGCAGATAGTCCTGGGTTGTAGCAGCCCTTCTCCCTCCCTTCCTCTCTCTTTCCGCCGCTCGCTCTCTGACCCGGTGCCTGACCTCCTTTGACTGCTCTCTCTCTCTGTTCTAGGCTGAAGGTTTTGGTGTATACAAAGCATTTGTGGACAATTATAAAATGGCTGTGGAGACAGTGGAGAAATGCAGTCTGGCCAATATCACTTCAAGAAGATCTTGAGGTGAGATGGGAAGGAATGGGGCATCGCCACGGAGCTGGGCTCAGCAAGGTGACAGACCCCAGGAAGAGTTTCAGGGTGAGGGTTTCGGGCCCTGACTAGGCTGTGAATATTTTCTCTCTCTCTCTCCTAAGGATCTGAAAGTCAAAAGCCCCAGGATTCGAAGGAATCTTCCACTCCATTACTCTGGATGGTAAGTCGCTGTCATTTGCTTTGAAAGTAGTGACCGATGGTCCAGACTCCCATTGCTGCAACCACAGCGAGGAGCGGCCGTCTGCTTACTCTCTCAGTCCTTATTGTCTCGTACACAATAAAGACTGATTCGCACTACAGAGCCTCAACCCCTCCTCCCCTCCCCCCCTCCCCTCCCCTCCCCTCGCTTCCCTCTCCTCCCCTTCCCTCCCCTCACTTCCTCTCCCCTCCTCCCTCCCCTCGCTTCCCTCCCCCTCCCGCCCCTCGCTTCCCTCCCCCTCCCGCCCCTCGCTTCCCTCCTCCCCCTCCCCTCGCCCCCCCCTTCCCCTCCCTGGGTTAACTCTCTGGGAGGAGTTTTAGTTATTGTGGAAATTTATTTCTCACTCGGGGGTTGTTTGTGTTCCAGCTCTCCTGTACAAACCGATCGATCGAGTCACTCGAAGCACTCTGGTGCTGCATGTAAGTATTGAACCTGTCCTGGTGGTAAATGTTGACCTTGTGATGATTGGGTGGAGAATGGAGGACTGGGTAACCAACACTCGCTCAGCAGTGACCCTCCGACAGTGCGGCACTCCCTCAGTACTGACCCTCTGACAGTGCAGCACTCCCTCAGTACTGACCCTCTGACAGTGCAGCATTCCCTCAGTACTGACCCTCTGACAGTGCAGCACTCCCTCAGTACTGACCCTCTGACAGTGCAGCACTCCCTCAGTACTGACCCTCTGACAGTGCGGCACTCCCTCAGTACTGACCATCCGACAGTGCAGCGCTCCCTCAGTACTGACCCTCCGACAGTGCGGCACTCCCTCAGTACTGACCCCTCTGACAGTGCGGCACTCCCTCAGTACTGACCCTCTGACAGTGCGGCACTCCCTCAGTACTGACCATCCGACAGTGCAGCGCTCCCTCAGTACTGACCCTCCGACAGTGCGGGCACTCCCTCAGTGCTGACCATCCGACAGTGCAGCGCTCCCTCAGTACTGACCCTCTGACAGTGCGGCACTCCCTCAGTACTGACCATCCGACAGTGCAGTGCTCCCTCAGTACTGACCCTCCGACAGTGCGGCACTCCCTCAGTACTGACCATCCGACAGTGCGGCACTCCCTCAGTACTGACCATCCGACAGTGCAGTGCTCCCTCAGTACTGACCCTCCGACAGTGCGGCACTCCCTCAGTACTGACCATCCGACAGTGCAGCACTCCCTCAGTATTGCGCTGAGAGTGTCAGCCAGCATTATGGGTTGAAATCTCTCGAGTGGGACTTGAAAGTACAATTTGCTGCCTTAGAGGTGAGCCGCAATCCAGTGAGCCAAGGCCGACACAAAGTTTTCCTATGGGACTGTTCTGCTGGAAAGCCTCTACTGACCATGACTCCCAATTTGAAAGCAGTGAGCTGGGATTTAACTGAGCTGCTGTGTTTGCAGGATCTGCTGAAACACACTCCCAAAGAGCATCCGGACTATCCACTGCTAGAGGACGCTCTCCGAATATCCCACAATTTCCTCTCTAGCATCAATGAAGAAATCTCTGATGGCAGGACACAAGTGACACTGGCGAAGGGAGAGGTGAGTTAGAGTGTGGGGTGAGGGCTGTCTGTGTCGGGGAGTGGGGAGACTGATTCTCAGCTGTAATATGGTCCCTGTCACCTCATCCTGAGGTCAGTAGTTACTACCCTCACGGTCACAAGTCCTCATCCTGAGGTCAATAGTTACTACCCTCAAAGTCACATCCTCGTCCTGAGGTCAATAGTTACGACCCGCACTGTCACATCCTCGTCCTGAGGACAACAGTTACTACCCGCACTGTCCACATCCTCATCCTGAGGTCATTAGTTACTGACCCTCACTGTCACATCCTCATCCTGAGGTCAATAGTTACTACCCTCTTTGTCACATCCTCATCCTGAGGTCAATAGTTACTACCCGCACTGTCACATCCTCATCCTGAGGTCATTAGTTACTACCCTCACTGTCACATCCTCATCCTGAGGTCAATAGTTACTACCCTCTTTGTCACATCCCTCATCCTGAGGTCAATAGTTACTACCCTCACTGTCACAAACTCATCCTGAGGTCAATAGTTACTACCCTCACTGTCACAACCTCATCCTTGAGGACAATAGTTACTACCCTCACTGTCACAACCTCATCCTGAGGTCAATAGTTACTATCCTCACTGTCACATCCCCATCCTGAGGTCAATGGTTACTACCCTCACTGTCACATCCTCATCCTGAGGTCAATAGTTACTACCCTCACTGTCACAACCTCATCCTGAGGACAATAGTTACTACCCTCACTGTCACAACCTCATCCTGAGGTCAATAGTTACTATCCTCACTGTCACATCCCCATCCTGAGGTCAATAGTTACTACCCTCACTGTCACAACCTCATCCTGAGGACAATAGTTACTACCCTCACTGTCACAACCTCATCCTGAGGTCAATAGTTACTATCCTCACTGTCACATCCCCATCCTGAGGTCAATAGTTACGACCCGCACTGTCACATCCTCGTCCTGAGGACAACAGTTACTACCCTCACTGTCACAAACTCATCCTGAGGTCAATAGTTACTACCTCACTGTCACAACCTCATCCTGAGGACAATAGTTACTACCCTCACTGTCACAACCTCATCCTGAGGTCAATAGTTACTATCCTCACTGTCACATCCCCATCTGAGGTCAATGGTTACTACCCTCACTGTCACATCCTCATCCTGAGGTCAATAGTTACTACCCCTCACTGTCACAACCTCATCCCTGAGGACAATAGTTACTACCCTCACTGTCACAACCTCATCCTGAGGTCAATAGTTACTATCCTCACTGTCACATCCCCATCCTGAGGTCAATAGTTACTACCCTCACTGTCACATCCTCATCCTGAGGTCAATAGTTACTATCCTCACTGTCACATCCCCATCCTGAGGTCAGTAGTTACTACCCTCACTGTCACATCCTCATCCTGAGTACAATAGTTACTATCCTCACTGTCACATCCCATCCAGAGGACATAGTTACTACCCTCACTGTCACATCCTCGTCCTGAGGACAATAGTTACTACTCTCACTGTCACATCCTCATCCTGAGGTCAATAGTTACTACCCTCATTGTCACATCCTCAACCTGAGGTCAATAGTTACTACCCTCATTGTCACATCCTCATCCTGAGGTCAATAGTTACTACCCTCACTGTCACATCCTCATCCTGAGGTCAATAGTTACTATCCTCATTGTCACATCCTCATCCTGAGGTCAATAGTTACTACCCTCACTGTCACAACCTCATCTGAGGTCAATAGTTACTACCCTCACTGTCACATCCCCATCCTGAGGTCAATAGTTACTACCCTCACTGTCACATCCTCATCCTGAGGTCAATAGTTACTACCCTCACTGTCACATCCTCATCCTGAGGTCAATAGTTACTACCCTCTTTGTCACATCCTCATCCTGAGGTCAATAGTTACTACCCTCACTGTCACAAACTCATCCTGAGGTCAATAGTTACTACCCTCACTGTCACAACCTCATCCTGAGACAATAGTTACTACCCTCACTGTCACAACCTCATCCTGAGGTCAATAGTTACTATCCTCACTGTCACATCCCCATCCTGAGGTCAATAGTACTACCCTCACTGTCACATCCTCATCCTGAGGTCAATAGTTACTACCCTCACTGTCACATCCTCATCCTGAGGACAATAGTTACTACCCTCACTGTCACATCCTCATCCTGAGGTCAATAGTTACTACCCTCACTGTCACATCCCAATCCTGAGGTCAATAGTTACTACCCTCACTGTCACATTCCCATCCTGAGGTCAATAGTTACTACCCTCACTGTCACAAACTCATCCTGAGGTCAATAGTTACTACCCTCACTGTCACATCCTCATCCTGAGGTCAATAGTTACTACCCTCACTGTCACATCCTCATCCTGAGGTCAATAGTTACTATCCTCACTGTCACATCCCCATCCTGAGGTCAATAGTTACTACCCTCACTGTCACATCCTCATCCTGAGGTCAATAGTTACTCCCCGCACTGTCACATCCTCATCCTGAGGTCAATAGTTACTATCCTCACTGTCACATCCCCATCCTGAGGTCAATAGTTACTACCCTCACTCACATCCTCATGCTGAGTTCAATAGTTACTATCCTCACTGTCACATCCCCATCCTGAGGTCAATAGTTACTATCCTCACTGTCACATCCTCATCCTGAGGTCAATAGTTACTATCCTCACCGTCACATCCCCATCCTGAGGACAATAGTTACTACCCTCACTGTCACATCCTCATCCTGAGGTCAATAGTTACTACCCTCACTGTCACAACCTCATCCTGAGGTCAATAGTTACTATCCTCACTGTCACATCCCCATCCTGAGGTCAATAGTTTACTACCCTCATTGTCACATCCTCATCCTGAGGTCAATAGTTACTACCCTCACTGTCACATCCCAGTCTCGCTGATTATCTCCCCCACCGCCCCCCCCCCCCCAAGTCTCGCTGATTATCTCTCCGCTTGACAGTATCAGTATTTTATTTTCTGCTTTCAGAATCGGCAGCTGCTGAGAGATGGTTTTATTGTTGAAGTTTCTGAAGGAACGAGGAAACTGCGACATGTTTTCCTCTTCACCGACCTGCTCTTGTGTGGCAAACTGAAAAAACAGGCTGTGGGGTAGGT
>NW_027140203.1:0-27180 GCF_036365525.1 Heterodontus francisci | reverse complement strand
CCAAATCCAATGTGGCATCGCCCCTGGTTGGCCTGTCTACATACTGTGTCAGAAAACCCTCCTGCACACACTGGACAAAAACTGACCCATCTAAAGTACTCGAACTATAGTATTTCCAGTCTATATTTGGAAAGTTAAAGTCCCCCATAACAACAACCCTGTTACTCTCGCCCCTGTCGAGAATCATCTTCGCTATCCTTTCCTCTACATCTCTATTCCCGTAGTCCTGCAGGTTTATTTCCCTCAAGTGTCTATCCAATTTCCATTTGTAATCATTGATCGTCTCCACTTCCACCACCCTCGTAGGCAGTGAGTTCCAGGTCATTACCACTCACTGTGTAAAAAAAAAAACTGCTTCCTCACATCCCTCCTGTATCTCAAAACCTGAATCTGTGTCCACTAATCCTTGTATCATCAGCTAATGGGAACAGCTTTTCTTGGTCTGCCTTATCTTAACCTGTCATCATTTTCAACACCTCTATCAGATCTCCCCTCAATCTCCTTTGCTCCAAGGAGAACAACACCAGCTCCTCCAACCTAACCTTGTAGTTAAATTCTCTCATCTCAGGAACCATTCTGATAAATCTCTGCACCCTCTCAAGGACCTTCACATCCTTCCGAAAGTGTGGTGACCAGAACTGGATGCAATACTCTAGTTGTGGCCTAACCAGAGCTTTATAAATGTTCAGCAAAACTTCCTTCCTTTTGTGTTCAATACCTCTATTTCTGAGGCCCAAGATCCCATTTGCTTTGCCAGCTGTTCCCTCAATACATCCTTCCACTTTCAGTGATCTCTGCACATGAACCCTCAGGTCTCTCTATCCCTGTAAACTCTTTAGAACTGGACCATTAAGTGTATGTTGCCTCTCCCTATTCCTTCTGCCAGAATGAATCACCTCACTGTGAGGGTTGTAGTCCCTGGAATTCAGAAGATTAAGGGGTGATTTGATTAAACTTTTCAAGATATTAATTGAAACTGATAGGGTAGAGAGAGAGAAACTCTTCTCCATCACCTGCAGTACTCGGCAGCATCGTCTAAAACATAGAGCCAGAATTTTCATTAATCCACCCCTGGGCCCAGTGAACCTGAGCATTAATCCACCCAGGCTGAATGTACACAGAATTACAGCCCATAAACAGGCCGTTCAGCCCCACTAGTCTGTGCTGCTGTTTATAATCCACATGAGCCTCCTCCCAATCTGATTACCTTGTCCCACTCTGTCCCCATATCCCTCTATTCCCTTCTCCCTCATAAATGTATTGAGCCTCCCCTTAAACACATCATTGTTATCACCTTCAACCACTCCACATGGCAGTGAGTTCCACATTCTCACCACTCTCTGAGTAGAGAAATTCCTCCTAAGTTCTCTATTTGACCTGTTAATGTCTGTATTATATTGCTGCCCCCTTGTTCTGACTGACTGATAATTTTAAAGACCTCTATCAGATCTCCTCCTAGTCTTCTCTTTTCCAGAGAAAGGATCCCCAGCCTGCTCAATCTTGCTGGATAGTAACATCCTCTCTGGTGACATCTTTGTAAATCTATTCTGCACTTTCTTCAATATCCTTTTTTAATCTGGAGACCAGAACTGCTCACAGTCCTTCTAAGTCAGGTTCTCTATAAATTTAACATTCCCTCCCTGCTGTTACATTGTATTCCTCTAGAAAAGAACATCAGTTCTTTCTTTGCTCTCTTATCCACTTGTGTTGCTCCTTTTGGTGATTTATGTGACTCTGTTCCCAGATCTCTTTGCTCCTCTGCTCCATTTAAGTTCTTACATTCTAACCAATAACTGGCCTCCTTATTCCTCCTCCCACAATGAACCAGCTCACATTTCACTATGTTGAATTTCATTTCCCATTTATCTGTCCAGTCTGCCAGCCTGTTTCTGTCTTCCTGGATTTCAATGCACTCCTCCTCATTATTAGTTCTATCATCCAGTTTGGTGTCAACTACAAGTTATGAAAACATCCCTCTAATTCCTGAGTCCAAATGTGGGTGAAGAACAGAATTCCCAGTGTACTTCACACTATAGTTGATGTCCCGGGCACTCGGGTTTCTGTATAATTTATTTAATAATTTTCTCCATTGTCTCTCTGACCCTGATCTCAATGGGATGACACAAAATCATCCATTCAATATTTGGAGCTTTCAGTGCAGGATTCATTACCCAGGACTCCCGTGATCAGGGTCAGTCCCTTATCAATGACCACAGGGGCTGAGTGCATTGGCGTGGGATCGAACTGTGCACTGAGCATGTCCAGCGTAGGTAATGGAGATGGACTGAGATGGACCAGGTGGATTGGGAGGCGAGAGGAGATTGTGGGTACAGGGGAGGAATTGGAGCCATGGGTGGGCTGGGAGGCTTCATATACACCTGGGGTAGGCCAAGAGGCCCCGTGTTTACCTCGCGGCGACAGGTCCGGGGGAGAGGGGTCACTGGCCGCCATCGTGGACAGGGCGGGATCAGGGTGCAAGCACAGCCATCTTGGTGAGGGCACAGTGAGCGAACAGGACCTCACAAACTCTGTTTCCTACTGGGTCCGAGTGCCCAGGAGATGGGGCATCCTGGACAATAGGGTTTTAAGCAGCTTCACCCACTCTCAGGCTGCATGTGATGTTTGCAGCCTTGAAGAGTCCATGGGCCATGTATATATTCAGTGTAAGAGGTTACAGCCCCTGTATCGTTACCTGAAGGGGCTGTTACTCAAATTAGAATCCTGGAAATTTACAGTACGGAAGGAGGCCATTCGGCCCATCGTGTCCTCGTTGGCTGACAAGGAGCCATCCAGCCTAATCCCACTTTCCAGCTCTTGGTCCGTAGTGTTATGATCCTCTATTTTTTTTTCCAAGAAGAATGCAGTGTGCCTTTAAGGCTGGAAAAGGAGCAGTGCTGCTTTAAGGCAACAAGCTCCAGAGACTGAGTCAAAGAATGTATTCTCGTTGCCCCGGGATACAGCCACTCAGACTGAAGATCGAGAGATACATTGTTTCCAATTGACATTTGAAACTAGTTGAAAAACTGGCTTTTGAGACACCGTTAACAGAGACAGACACAGATTATCATCCAGCATATACTGAAGGAAAAGAGAGCTCTCTCTTGGTTTATTTAAACCCGAATTCTGATATCAAGCCAGATTACTTTCTTAAAAGAAAATAACCAATTCCTTTCATGACTGAACTGAAATTGTTGAAATTTGTCGCTGGAAAAGAGCAGCATCAATTCAACTGCTGAACTAGACTGGACTGTTCTACTGTTGAAGAACCTTTTATTTTCTCCCCCCGCACCCCCCCCCCCCCCCCCCCCTGTTCAGATGGCTGTGAAGACTTCCAAGCAACCTTGGACTATTCCACATAGGAAGGTTTCACTTCAGCAGGAGCATAAATATGCAAAGACACTATTTTTTCTGTTTTAAATGTTTATATGTTCCTAGTGTTTAAGAATTTAGTTTTTCTAATTAAACAGTTAATTTGTTGATCTAAAGACACCTGGTTTGGTTAGCCTTATTCGGGGGTTAATAGATGGTACAATTTGGCTGGATCTTTCTTTAATTTGGAATGTTTAAAATGTCAGGCGATCTGTGAGGGACGGGACTGAATCAACAGTGTGTTTCTCCCACCACTATCAAAACTGTATATTTTGATTGTGGGGCTTTGACTTGAGCACTCGGTCGTAACAATACCCTTGTAGGTTAGGGCACTTCACGTGCATATCCAAGTACTTTTTAATTGTTTTGAAGCTTTCTGCCTCTACCACCTTCCCAGGCAGTGAGTTGCAGATCCCCACCGCCCTCTGGCTGAAAACATTTCCCCTCAAATCCCTTTTAAATTTCCTACCTCTTTCTCTAAATCTATGCCCCTGGTTATGGACCCCTCAGCCAAGGGGAATAGGTCCTTCCTATCCACTCTATCTAGACCCCTCATCATTTTCTGCACTTCAATTCGGTCTCCTTTCAGCCTCCTCTATTCCAAAGAAAACAACCCTCACCTATCCAATATTTCCTCAGAACTAAAATTCTCCAATCCAGACAACATCCTTGTAAATCTCCTCTGTACCGTCTCTAATACAACCACATCTTTCCTGCAGTGCGGTGACCAGAACTGTACACAGTCCTCCAACTGTGTCCTAACCAGTGTTTTATACATTTTTAGCAGAACCTTCATGCTCTTATATTTTCTGCTTTGGCTAATAAAGGCAAGTATCCCTTACGCCTTATCTACCTGCCCAGCCATATTCAAGGTTCTGTGAACGTGCACTCCAAGGTCCCTCTGTTCCTTTATACTTCTCAATATCCTACCATTTATTGTGTATTCCCTTGCCTTGTTAGCTGTCTCCAAATGCATTACCTCACACTTCTCCGGATTGAATTCCATTTGTCACTATTCTGCCCACCTAACCAGTCCATTGATATCTTCCTGCAGTTTACAGCTTTCTTCTTCATTATCAACCACATGGTCAATTTTTGTATCATCTGCAAACTGTTTAATCAAACCCCTACATTCAAGTACAAACCATGGATATATAGAACAAAAAGCAAAGGACCGAGTACTGATCCCTGTAGAACCGCACTGAAAACAGCCTTCCAGTGTCACAAACACTCATCAACCATTACTCTTTCCTTCCTGCCTCTGAGTCAATTTTGACTCCAACTTGCTGTTTTGCTTTTATTTTCATGACCAGTCTGCCTTGTGGGACCTTATCAATGGCCTTGGTTACAGTTTAACCCCATTCTCCTAATCTCTGGCCACTCGGTGTGGAGGTGGGGTGGGGAGTTTGGAGGATCTTTTCCGGGACCTGCTCTTGGGCCTGGTTAAAACACTACCCACACCCACAGCCCTTTCGATGACCTGCCCTTCCAAAACCCCCCAGTCCCCCCAATGCCCTCCTCTCCCTCACCTCATCCACCCCAAACCCACCCAGGTTTGTATCTATCTTGTATATTTAAACACTCAGTTCTCACCTTCTCCATCTCTCTCTCCCTCTCGCTCAGGCTGAGAAGCAATGTGTAGGTCCAGGATGTACAGGGACCATGCTCGAAGTGGGTGTGTCACTTTAGCTGCTGCCCTGTCTTCCCTGGTCCTGTCCTTGCCGGGGTGGCCTTCTGCAACCGGTGGACACCTCAGGATACAGAGTGTCTCGTGGACACTGGGAGCAATGTTCTGGTTTAGTTGGGAAGGTTCCCTTTGCTTCTGTTACAATTTGTTGCTTAATTTGGCTTCTTTTAGTTTGAATGGACCACATGTTTGGGGGAAACGAGAGGAAAGAATGTTCCATAGAAACTAGAACTGTTTGTTCTGAATTTCTATCCTGGACTGACAGTGCTGACTTTTGTAAACTCCTTTTACAGGGTATTAGAAGGGGAGGATTTACTGACGGGAAATTCAAACCAAACATCGCATCAAGATCTGACAGTCACTCGATTCATCAGGACCTGAATATCATCGGCCTTTGAATGTGGAAGGAGAAATGTTTCTGTTCTGCCTGGGAAAAGATTTCAAACATCAGTGTGACTGAAGAAGCACCGAGACACACACACACACACACCCGAGTGAGGGTGTTCCAGTGACTGACTGTGGAAAGAGTTTTAACCAGTTACACAGCCTGAGAAAACATCACCATTCACAGCGGGGAGAAACTGTACACATGTTCTGTGTGTGGACAAGGCTTCAACTGATCATCCAACCTGGAGAGACACAAGGACACCCTCACCACGGAGAAACCATGGAAATGTGGGGACTGTGGGAAGGGATTCGGTTCTCCATCAAAGCTGGATATTCATTAACTCAGTCACACTGGGGAGGGGCCGTTCACCTGCTCTGTGTGGGAAGGGATTCACTCAGTTATCCCACCTGCTGACACAGCAGAGAGTTCACAAGGGGAGGTTGGAGAAGTTGGGGTTGTTCTCCTTGGAGCAAAGGAGATTGAGGGAAAATTTCATCGAAATGTACCAGATTCTGACAGACTTTGATAAATTAGACAAAGAAAAACTGTTCCCATGAACTAATGGTACAAGAACTAGGGAACACAGATTGAAGGTTTTGAGGAAGAGTTGCAGCAGGAATGTGAGGAAGAACTTCTTCTGCAGCAAGTGGTTCTGACCTGGAACTCGCTGCCAATGTGTGTGGTGGAAGTGGAAATAATCAATGATTTTCAAAGGAAACTGGATGGTCACTTGAAGGAAATAAACTTGCAGGGCTATGGGCTGATGTGGGGCAGTGGGACTGAGCGGATTGCTCCCTGGAGAGCTGACATGGAATTGATGGGCCAAATGGCCTTGTTCTGTGCTGTAAATGATGCTGTGTCTCTGTGACTGTGTTTTGAGACAGGATATCCCAGCTCTCCACCCTGGGATTCTCAGTGTGAACAGGAGTCGGAGTGGGGAGGACCCACTGTCGATGGTTTACTAGAAATGTTAAAGGTCATATCAAAATTAAAGGAAAAGCATATAATTGCACAAAGGTGGGTGGCAGATCAGAATTAGAATTTTTTTTTTTAGAATTAGAACATTACAGCGCAGTGCAGGCCCTTCGGCCCTCGATGTTGCACCGACCATCTGACCTACACTATTCCATTTTCATCCATATGTCTATCCAATGACCAATGAATGTTGGACAGAATGTAGAAAAACAGCAAAGAATGACTAAAAGATTGATAAGGAGTGCAGATTGTAAACAGAGTCTGGAGGTATGTGTTTGCTGAGTGGTGAGTTCAGTGAAGGGGAGAGGAGGTGCTCCTTTTTTCTACTTTTTCTGTCCTCCAGTATTTGGTTCTTGTTTCTGTGCAGTGAAAGGAGCTGTTTGGTTGAGTAACTGGTCAGATCTTCTCCTTCTAAATAGTCGGTTAAGTTAAGGTCTGGCACGGCAGCTTGGCTGAGTGCAATGCACAGCTTGTGACATGTGGGATGTCGAGGATGCACCGTGTGTCCTGGACAAACACATCTGCAGGAAGTGTCACCGGCTGCACAAGCTTGAGCTCCAGGGTTTGGATCTCGAGCAGTGGCTGGAGTCACTGTGGTGCATCCACAATGCAGAGAACTACATGGCTAGCAGGTTTAGGGAGGTGATCACACCACAGGTTAGGAGCATGCAGGAGGATAAGGAATGGGTAACCCACAGACAGTCTACGAGAACCAGACAGGTAGTGCAGGAGTCCCCTGATATGATCTCACTTGCTAATCGGCTTTCCATTTTCGATACTGGTGAGGGTGATGGTTCCTCAGAGGAGTGCAGACAGAGCCACGTTTGTCAGGTGGCTCAGCTGCACAGGAGGGGTGGAGGAAGAGTGGAAGAGCAGTCGTGATGGGGCATTCATTAGGCAGGGGAACACAGAAGTCTTTCTGCAGCTGTAGATCGAACTCCAGGATGGTGTGTTGCCTCCCTGGTGCCAGGATCAAGGATGTCACGGAACGGCTACAGGACATTTATCTGGGGGAAGGTGAACAGCCAGAGGTCGTGGTCCACGTTGGCACCATTAACATAGATGGAAAGGGTAAATGAGGTCCTGACAACAAATTTTAGGGAACTAGGAAGGAGATTAAAAAAGCAGGGCCTCAAAAGCAGTTATCTCAGGATTACTCCCACTCCCATGTGCAAGTGAGCATAGGAATAGGAGAATTGACTGATTAAACAGGTGATTGGAGAACTGGTGTGGGAGGGAGGGTATCAGATTTCTGAGGCACTGGGACAGGTGGGACCCATACAAGATGGACGGGTTGCATCGAAGCAGCATTGGGACTAACATCCTCACAGGGAGATTACTAGTGCTGTTGGGGAGGGTTTAAACTAGATTGGTAAGGGGATGGAAACCTGAGAGGGAGTTCCGATTGGAGGGAAGCAAAACTGGTAACTTGTCAGGGGTATGGGAACCAGGGAAAAATATCAGACCGGAACACCAAGGTGCACAGAATACTGGGAGAGATAGTTAGCACTGGAGTAGGGAATAGCAAGTTATAAGGTGGGGTCAGAGTCAGGGATAAAGTAATAAAGTCTAAATCAGGGTTAATGTGCATGTATGTGAATGCACAGAGTGTGGTTAATAAGATTGGTGAGGTACACGTGCAGATTGCCATGTGGAAATATGATGTTGTGGCAAGAACAGAGACCTGGCTCAAAGAAGGGCAGGACTGGGTGTTAAATATTCCTGGATACAAGGTGTTCAGGAAAGAAAGGGAAAGGGGCGGTGGAGTATTGATAAATGAGAACATTGCCGTGTTGGAGAAAAAGGATGTCCCATTGGTGTCGATAAAAGAATCAATTTGGCTGGAACGAAGGAACAAAAAAGATGCATTTACATTGCTCAGTGTTGTCCACAGGCCACCAGTGAGTGGGAAGAACGTGGAGGAGAAAAAATGCAAGGGAATTACAGAGAGGTGCAAAAATTATCGGTAGTTCCAATGGGGGACTTTAATTATTCAAACATATAGTGGGATAGTAGTAGTGTAAAGGGCAGTGAGGGGCCAGTGTTCCGAGAGTTGTTCAGGAAAATTATCCACAACAGTATGTTGCTAGTCCAATGAGAAAGGAGGCACTTCTGGACCTGGTTCTTGAGAATGAGGTGGGCCAGGTCGATCAATTATCAGGAGGGGAGCATGTCGGGGAGATTGATCATTGTATCATAAGATTTAGACTGACCATAGAAAAGGATAAAGAACAATCCAGAGTAAGAGTAATTAACTGGGGAAAGACAACTTCAATGGGGTAAGAATGGAGCTGGCTGAATAAATGAGATTCAAAAGTTGCCAGGAAACCTGATAGCTGAACAATGGGTAACCTTCAAAAAAGAGAGAGTTCGGGCACAGTCAACATATGTTCCCTCGAAGTGGAAACGGAGGGCAGGTAAATCCAGAGCTCCCTGGATTATAAAAGAGGTAGAGATTACGATAAAGAAAAAGGGTGCTGTTTTCCTTGAAAAGGCTGAGAGGTGATGTGATCGAGGTATTCAAAATCACGAGAGGTCTGGACAGAGAATCATACCTTAGAGACAATGTCCCAGACACTGCCATCACCATCCCCAGGTGTCCCACGAGCAGGACAGACCCAGCAGAGGTGACGGCACAGTGTATACAGTCAGGAGGGAGTTGCCCGAGACGTCCTCAGCATGAGCTCCAGACCCCATGATGTCTCATGGCATCAGGTCAAACAGAGTAGATGGAGAGAAACTGTTCCCACTGGTGAAAGGATGGAGGACGCGAGGGAACAGATTTAAAGTAATTGGGAAGAGAAACAAAAATAACATGAGGAAAAACTTTTCCAGCCAACGAGTGGTTAATGTGTGGAATGCACTGTCTGAGAGTGTGGTGGAGGCAGGTTTAATTGAAACATTTCAAAGGGAATGAGACAGTTTTATGAAAAGGAACTAATGGAGCTGCGGGCTGACAGGTCCCGGATGCTGATGGATTCATCCTCGGGCTTTCAAAGAGAAGCAAATGAGGAAGGAACTGCGCAGAATCTGTCCTCCTGTCCCGCCCCTTTTCCTATTGGTCCGGAGTTGCAGTCAATCAACTGGATATTGTGAGCTCAGAGGTTAAGTCCCGGGTGCGCAGGCGCATTGCGGATCACTGTTCGAAGGCGGCGGAGAGACGCTTGTGAGTCGCTTCTGCAGCCGGTAAGTGGCGGCTGGTGGGCGGGGAGGCTTCAGAAACACCCGGTGTAGGCCTCAACACCCCCGATAACAAACTCCCGGTCCTGTGTTTGCACCGAGCGGGCGGCAGCTGCGGGAAACTGAGCTCAGTTATAAAGGGGCCTGGGGGAGGGGAGGGAGGGAGGAACCATTTGGGACACAGCACAGGGCAGGAGGTCCCCCCTCCCCAACTCCCTGGTTCCACAAAGACTCCCCTTGGACTCGGCCACACCTGGGCAGGGCTGGCTCAAGGTGCAGGAAGCTGATAGGCTGAGCTGTGGACTGGGAGGAGTGGGGGGTTTGACTGACAGGCCTGGGGAGGGGGATATCAGGGCAGGTACACACACTGCTCCCCCTTTTCCTCCTGGGATCTTTTACTGGAGTCGTGTTGCTGAATGTTTCTAAACTCTGTCTCCCTATCCCGGTAATGTCGGTGGATTGTAGGTTGCTGTGAATGTTGGACTATATTGTCTCTCCTCATTCTTCCTCCCTCTCCCACTCCGAGTTCCAGGCTGCAGGCACTGGCTGTTTGATGTGCCTGAAACATTAAATATGTTTCTCTCTTCACTGAGACCTGCTGAGTATTTCCAGCATTTTCTCCTTTTATTTCAGATTTCCAGCATCTGCAGGACTTTGCTTTTGTTTCATTGCACGAGTTGCTCACAAAATCAAAGGCAGTGAAGGTGCTCGAGCTGGACGGAAGCAGTCGTGTCAGATCCTCAGTGGGTGAGCAATCGCTGAGTGCAGGGGAGGAATGAAGCTGGTGGATGTGCAGGGAGGCTTCAGAAACAGCCGGTGTCGGCCTCAACACCCCCAATAAGAAGCTCCCAGTCCCGCGTTCCAAGGAGAACAATCCCAGCTTCTCCAACCTAACCTTGTAGCTAAATTCCCTCATCCCTGGAAACATTCTGGTAAATCTCCTCTACACCCTCTCAAGGACCTTCCCATCCTTCCTAAAGTGTGGTCATCAGAACTGGATGTAATACTCTAGTTGTGGCTGAACCAGAGTTTTATAAAAGTTTCCCTTAACTTCCCTGCTTTTGCACTCAATACCTCTATTTATCAAGCCCAAGATCCCATATTCTTTGCTAACTGTTCTCAATATGTCCTGCCACCTTCAATGATCTATACATATGAACCCCCAGGTCTCTCTGTCCCTGCACACTCTGGATCTGTGCCATTAAGCATATATTGCCTCTCTCTTTCCCCTCTGACAACCTGGAAATTTTCAGGATGTTAGAACTGATAGTATAGATCAGGAGTGTCCAGTCTTTTTGCATGAGGGGCTACATTCAAAATGTTGTCCTGCATAGGGGGCCAGAGGTGAGCAACGTTCAGAAAGGTAAAGGTGTTAGAAATTTATTTGACTGTTCATCAAAATAACAAAAATGTGCATTTTTGTGAATAAGCTTGAAATGAGGAAACTAATGTATTAACTTACTTTCCCAACGTTACGTTGAACACTGATTTAGTGAGTAACCTGGCATGGTTTTTGCTTGCAGTCGTAGACATTGTCTACCTGCACACTTGATGTAGCGATGCAGAGAATTCCATATAGATTCCATTTGTGAGGAGAGATGTTGATCTCACACTCTCCCTGTCTCCTGCTCTCTCTATTTATTTTATTTAGAGATACAGCACTGAAACAGGCCCTTTGGCCCACCGAGTCTGTGCCGACCAACAACCACCCATTTATACTAACCCTGTAGTAACCCCATATTCCCTACCACCTACCTACACGAGGGGCAATTTACAATGGCCAACTTACCTATCAACCTGCAAATCTTTGGCTGTGGGAGGAAACCGGAGCACCCAGCGAAACGCCACGCGGTCACAGGGAGAACTTGCAAACTGCGCACAGGCAGTACCCAGAATCGCTCTCTCCCCCGCTCTCTCGCTCTCTCCCCCGCTCTCTCGCTCTCTCCCCCGCTCTCTCGCTCTCTCCCCCGCTCTCTCGCTCTCTCCCCCGCTCTCTCGCTCTCTCCCCCGCTCTCTCGCTCTCTCCCCCGCTCTCTCGCTCTCTCCCCCGCTCTCTCGCTCTCTCCCCCGCTCTCTCGCTCTCTCCCCCGCTCTCTCGCTCTCTCCCCCGCTCTCTCGCTCTCTCCCCCGCTCTCTCGCTCTCTCCCCCGCTCTCTCGCTCTCTCCCCCGCTCTCTCGCTCTCTCCCCCGCTCTCTCGCTCTCTCCCCCGCTCTCTCGCTCTCTCCCCCGCTCTCTCGCTCTCTCCCCCGCTCTCTCGCTCTCTCCCCCGCTCTCTCGCTCTCTCCCCCGCTCTCTCGCTCTCTCCCCCGCTCTCTCGCTCTCTCCCCCGCTCTCTCGCTCTCTCCCCCGCTCTCTCCCCCGCTCTCTCGCTCTCTCCCCCGCTCTCTCGCTCTCTCCCCCGCTCTCTCGCTCTCTCCCCCGCTCTCTCGCTCTCTCCCCCGCTCTCTCGCTCTCTCCCCCGCTCTCTCGCTCTCTCCCCCGCTCTCTCGCTCTCTCCCCCGCTCTCTCGCTCTCTCCCCCGCTCTCTCGCTCTCTCCCCCGCTCTCTCGCTCTCTCCCCCGCTCTCTCGCTCTCTCCCCCGCTCTCTCGCTCTCTCCCCCGCTCTCTCGCTCTCTCCCCCGCTCTCTCGCTCTCTCCCCCGCTCTCTCGCTCTCTCCCCCTCTCCCCCGCTCTCTCGCTCTCTCCCCCGCTCTCTCGCTCTCTCCCCCGCTCTCTCGCTCTCTCCCCCGCTCTCTCCCCCGCTCCCCCGCTCTCTCCCCCGCTCTCTCGCTCTCTCCCCCGCTCTCTCGCTCTCCCCCCCGCTCTCTCGCTCTCCCCCCCGCTCTCTCGCTCTCCCCCCCGCTCTCTCGCCCTCTCCCCCGCCCTCTCCCCCGCTCTCTCTGTCTCTCTGCCTGCCTCTGTCGGCCTCTGTCTCTCTGCTCCGCTCCCAGGGCCCGGTCATCCCGGCAGCCTGCTCCCGGGGCCCGGTCACCACGGCAGCCTGCTCCCGGGGCCCGGTCACCACGGCAGCCTGCTCCCGGGGCACGGTTACCACTGCATCTTGCTGCTGGGCCTGCACCTCATCAGACGGTGATGAAGAGCCTGAGGCCCAGGCCGAGTCTGTACGCAGGCAGAGCCAGTGCTTGGCCTGGGTCCTGAGCTCACGGCCGGGAAGGCTGCACTGGATATGGAGTTTGGGCGGGAAGCGCCGGCAGAGAAGCAGCTCAGCCCGGGCACCGCCATCTTAGTAAAGGAGCCAAAATATCAGGTACTGAAGCTTGTCTGTCATCTTGGTAAAGGAGGACATGTGCAGTGAGGTGTCTCCGCCATGTTGGTAAAGGAGCTGTAACCATGGTCAGTCACTGAATGTTTTGGCAGGTCCGATGGATACCATTGGCAGGCTGGATTCTGGCCCATGGGCTGGATGTTCTGGAGTGTCGAACTCGGAGATGTAGAGTAAAGGTTAGAGCCAGACCTTTCAGGAGTGAAGTTAGGAAACATTTCTACACACAAAAGGTGGTACAAATTTGAAACTCTCTTCCACAAACAGCAGTTGATGCGAGATCAATGTTCATGTTAAATCTGACATTGATAGATCTTTGTTAACCAAAGGTATTCATGGAAATGGGACAAAGTCGGGTATATAGAGTTAGATCACAGATCAGCCATGATCTCATTGCCTGGTGGAACAGGCTCGAGGGTCGAAATGGCCAACTCCTAGAATCATAGAAACTTACAGCACAGAAGGAGGCCATTTAACCCTTTGTGCTTGTGCTGGTCCTTTGAAAGAGCAGTTGTGTTTAGTCCCACACACCCACTTGGTGTTTGTAAGCCTGTAAGTCCCTCATTCTCAAATACCTGTCAACTCCCTTTTAAAATGACTGATAGAATCAGGTTCAACCACCTTTTTCAGGTGGGGCGTTCCAGATCCCGACAACTCTCTGTTACAGAAACGGCGGAACTCAATGTTGAGTCCGGAAGGTTGTCAAGTCCTGTTCCTCGAGCTCCCATTGGAACAGGGCAGGAGGCCGAGGACAGAGAGATCAGAGTGGGAGTGGGACGGAGAATTAAAATGGGAAGTGACTGGAAACTCAGGAACATGCTTGCAGACTGAATGGAGATGGTTCTCAAAGTGATCACCCTATCTGTGTTTGCTCTTCCCAATGTAGAACAGATCTCATTGTGAGCAGTGAATATAATATACAAAATTGCCAAAAGTACAAGTAAATCACTGTTTGGTTTCATCCCACAAAACCCTGCGAATAGCCCAAAGGGATTTGAAGAGTAAAAGTTACAAAGTTACAAAGACGAGAGTGGTCCTAAAGGAAGAATGCTAAATTGGGGGAAGGCCAACTATACCAAAATTCGGCAGGAGCTGGGGAATGTAGATTGGGAGCAACTGTTTGAAGGTAAATCCACTTTTGATATGTGGGAGGCTTTTAAAGAGAGGTTGATTAGCGTGCAGGAGAGACATGTTCCTGTGAAAATGAGGGGTCGAAATGGCAAGATTAGGGAACCATGGATGATAGGTGAAATTGTGAGACTAGCTAAGAGGAAAAAGGAAGCACACATAAGGTCTAGGCGGCTGAAGAAAGACGAAGCTTTGAAAGAATATCGGGATTGTAGGCGCAATCTGAAATGAGGAATTGAGAGGGCTAAAAGGGGTCATGAAATATCTTTAGCAAACAGGGTAAAGGAAAATCCCAAAGCCTTTTATTCATATATAAGGAGCAAGAGGGTAACTAGAGAAAGGATTGGCCCACTCAAGGACAAAGGAGGAAAGTTATGCGTGGAGTCAGAGAAAATGGGTGAGATTCTAAACGAGTACTTTGCATCGGTATTCACCGAGGAGAGGGACATGACGGATGTTGAGGTTAGGGACAGATGTTTGATTACTCTAGGTCAAGTCGGCATAAGGAGGGAGGAAGTGTTGGGTATTCTAAAAGGCATTAAGGTGTCCAAGTCCCCAGGTCCGGATGGGATCTATCCCAGGTTACTGTGGGAAGCGAGAGAGGAAATAGTTGGGGCCTTAACAGATATATTTGCAACATCCTTAAACACGGGTGAGGTCCCGGAGGACTGGAGAATTGCTAATGTTGTCCCCTTGTTTAAGAAGGGTAGCAGGGAAAATCCAGGTAATTATAGACCGGTGAGCTTGACGTCAGTGGTAGGGAAGCTGCTGGAGAAGATACTGAGGGATTTGTGGTTTTGTGCAGGGAAGGTCATGTCTTACCAACTTAATAGAATTCTTTGAGGAAGTGACAAAGTTGATTGATGAGGGAAGGGCTGTAGATGTCAGATACATGGACTTCAGTAAGGCGTTTGATAAGGTTCCCCATGGTAGGCTGATGGAGAAAGTGAAGGCGCATGGGGTCCAAGGTGTACTAGCTAGATGGATAAAGAACTGGCTGGGCAACAGGAGACAGAGAGTAGCAGTGGAAGGGAGTTTCTCAAAATGGAGACGTGTGACCAGTGGTGTTCCACAGGGATCCGTGCTGGGACCACTGTTGTTTGTGATATACATAAATGATTTGGAGGAAAGTACAGGTGGTCTGATTAGCAGGTTTGCAGACGACACTAAGATTGGTGGAGCAGCAGATAGTGAAGGGGACTGTCAGAGAATACAGCAGAATATAGATAGACTGGAGAGTTGGGCAGAGAAATGGCAGATGGAGTTCAATCAGGGCAAATGCGAGGTGTTGCATTTTGGAAGATCCAATTCAAGAGTGAACTATACAGTGAATGGAAAAGTCCTGGGGAAAATTGATGTACAGAGAGATTTGGGTGTTCAGGTCCATTGTTCCCTGAAGGTGGCAACGCAGGTCAATAGAGTGGTCAAGAAGGCAGACGGCATGCTTTCCTTCATCGGACGGGGTATTGGGTACAAGAGTTGGCAGGTCATGTTACAGTTGTATAGGACTTTGGTTCGGCCACATTTGGAATACTGCGTGCAGTTCTGGTCGCCACATTACCAAAAGGATGTGGATGCTTTGGAGAGGGTGCAGAGGAGGTTCACCAGGATGTTGCCTGGCATGGAGGGCGCTAGCTATGAAGAGAGGTTGAGTAGATTAGGATTATTTTCATTAGAAAGACGGAGGTTGAGGGGGGACCTGATTGAGGTGTACAAAATCATGAGAGGTATAGACAGGGTGGATAGCAAGAAGCTTTTTCCCCAGAGTGGGGGATTCTATTACAAGGGGACACGAGTTCAAAGTGAAAGGGGAAAAGTTTAGGGGGGATATGCGTGGAAAGTTCTTTACGCAGAGGGTGGTGGGTGCCTGGAACGCATTACCAGCGGAGGTGGTAGATGCGGGCACGATAGCGTCTTTTAAGATGTATCTAGACAGATACATGAATGGGCTGGAAGTCAAGAGATACAGACCCTTAGAAAATAGGCGACAGGTTTAGATAGAGGATTTGGATCGGCGTAGGCTTGGAGGGCCGAAGGGCCTGTCCCGATGCTGTAATTTTCTTTGTTCTTTGTTCAAACCAATTGCTGGAATATTAAACTCCACCCCAGCTATAAAGAATATTAACACAGCAGATATAAACCCCACTGTCAGAAGGAATATGGTTCAGTCCTGGATGTGATTAACAGCAGCAATAATTACAGAATGCAACAGCTACAGTCACTTGTGAACTCACTGGTGTCTCAGCATTTTGGATATCGATTAAATTCCTTCCCACAGACGGAGCAGGTGAACGGCCTCTCGTTATATTATTATAATATAATACCATCTTTAATATCATCTAATAAGATATTCTTTCTTACAGTTCAGTGGGATGTAAACAGTGACCCCAGCACCTTCAGGAGAGATGGTGTGAAAGCCCCTGTGTGCAGAGTGAGCATCAAATCAATGTGTGTAAATCCTCTCCTAATCCCCTGTAAAAGGAGGTAATAAAAGTCATCACTGTCAGTACAGGATAGAAATTCAGAACAGACAATTCGAGATCCTATGGAACATTTTATTCCTCTCTTGTTTCCCCAAAGCTGTAAATCGCAGTCCCACACACTCTCCCTCCTCCCTGTGCTGAAATCCAAACCCATGACACCATCTGCACCATTTCTTTCCTCCTCTGCCAGTTTTCTCCCTCCCTCTACTGTGGCTGGGTTCAGTTCTCCAGCCCCTGTGTGCAGATTGAGAATAAAATTAATGAGTCAATGATTTTCTCTCCTGCTCACTGGGACCCTGAAGCCCCGCCCACTCTCTGTTCTGGTCCCACAAATTACCAGATTCATTCAGCTCAATTTCACAACTTGTCTTTGTGTTTTTGTGGGTTCTCTCTCACTCCCTTTTTCCTGTTGTAACTTCATGTTACAGGGTATTAGAAAGGGAGGATTTGCGGACAGGAAAATCAAACATCACCTCAAGATGTGACAGTCACTCGATTCATCAGGATCTGAATATCATCGGCCTTTGATCATGGAAGCAAAAAGTGTGGAGAAACCGTACACGTGTTCTGTGTGTGGACGGGGCTTCAGCCGATCAGCTGGCCTGTCGGTACACAAGTGTAGTAACGCTGGGGAAAAGCTGTGGAAATGTGGGGACCGTGAGAAAGAATTAAATTACACGTCTGAGCTGGAAACTCATCGACACAGTCAAACTGAGGAGAGGCCGTTCATCTGCACTGAGTGTGGGAAGGGATTTACTCAGTCATCCTCCCTACTCGCACACCAACGAGTTCACACTGGGGAGAGGCCATTCACCTGCACTGAGTGTGGGAAGGGATTCACTCATTCATCCTCCCTACTCGTACACCAACGAGTTCACACTGGGGAGAGACCATTCACCTGCACTGAGTGTGGGAAGGGATTCACTCAGTCATCCTCCCTACTTGCACACCAGCGAATTCACACTGGGGAGAGGCCATTCACCTGCACTGAGTGTGGGAAGGGATACATTAATTTATGCGCCCTACGAACACACCAACGAGTTCACACTGGGGAGAGGCCATTCACCTGCACTGAGTGTGGGAAGGGATTCACTCAGTTATCCTCCCTACACGCACACCAACGAGTTCACACTGGGGAGAGGCCGTTCACCTGCTCTGAGTGTGGGAAGAGATTCTCTCAGTCATGGAACCTGTTGACACACCAGCGAATTCACACTGGGGAGAGGCCATTCACCTGCTCTCATTGTGGGAAGGGATTCACTACGACATCCAAGCTGGTGAAACACAAGCGAGTACACACTGGTGAGAGGCCATTCACCTGCTCTGAGTGTGGGAAGGGATTTGCTGATTCAACTACTCGGCTGATACACCAGCGAGTTCACACTGGGGAGCGGCCATTCACCTGCTCCGTATGTGGGAAGAGATTTACTCAGTCATCCCACCTGGTGTCGCACCAGTTCATTCACATTGGGCAGAGGTCATTCATCTGCTCCGTGTGTAGGAAGGGATTCACTCGGCCATCCTATCTACTGAGACACCAGCGAGTTCACAGATAATTACAGGGGTTGGATTCTGCTGTTGCTGCTGTTAATCATATCCAGACTGAACCATGTTCATTCTGACAGTTGGGGTTTATTTCTGATGTCAGTTGCTCTTCTTGGACTGAGCGTCTGGCCCACAGCGTCTCTCATTCATGTGTGAATAGACCGTCATGTCTTCAAACCTCATTTTCAATTGAAATCCACTCAGTAAATGTACTGAACAAAAGATGAACAATAAACAGATCACAGGCCAATCCTGTAACTCTATATTGACAGGAGAAAGTCTGTTCTTTAGCTCAAGAATGAGGCTGTTTAAGCTCTGTGTGTTTCTAAGCACTCGTAGACTGGAGCTGTTGGACAGACAGGCTGTTCACAACTGTTAACATGTCAGATAGTGAAGATAGTGATAGTGAAGTAAACTCACCAATTTATAAGCTCAGACTCCGGTCCCTGCTGTAATTAATACTCAGCATCCATTAGTGTTGATTTACAGTCAATCACTGAATCGTCTGGTTAATCTTTGTTACTTGTTTTGTGAAATACTCTCCCTATTAGTGCTGAACTGCTGGATAACTCTGATTACATTTAAATGTGTTTATCCATGTTTATAAAGTGTCTGTGTGTCCAGATTTAACTAAGTTGTGATTTGTAACCAATAAATGATGTTTCGGGTATGACTTGTCATCTGGTATCTTGGTGATTTGTCGAGAAAGATTTAATTCACTCACTCAGCAGCTCGAGAGGAACCAGACTGAGGTTTAATGAACATAAGAAATAGCAGCTGGAGGAGGCCATTCGGCCCTTCGAACCTGCTCTGCCATTCACCCAGATCATGGCTGATCTTCTCAACTCCACCTTCCCGCACTATCCCCATATCCCTTAATTCCCTCAGTACCCAAAAATCTATCAATCTCTGTCTTAAATATACTCAATGACTGAGCATCCACTGCTCCCTGGGGAAGACAATTCCAAAGATTCACAACCCTTTCAGTGAAGAAATTTCTCTTCATTTTAGTCCTAAATGTCTTATCCCTTATCCTGAGACAGTGACCTGGTGTTCTCGATTGCGCAGACAGGGGAAATATTTTCTCAGCATCGACCCTGCCAAATCCCTTAAGGATTGATGTTTCAGTCAGATCACATCTCCTTCTAAACCCCAGGGAATATAGGCCTAATCTACTCAATCTCTCCTCACAGGAGGAGATGGAGCAGAGTGGTTCTGTTACTGAACTAGTAATCCAGAGGCCTGGACTAATGATGCTGAGACATGAATTCAAATCCCACCACTGCAATTAAAAAGCGAGGATCAATATCGGTGACCATGAAACTACGGATTGTCCTAAAAATCCACCTAAAAATCCAAAATTCAGGGAAGGAAATCTGCTGTCCTTACCCGATCTGGTCTGACTCCAGACCCACAGAAATGTGGTTTACTCTGAACTACACGATGAAATGGCTGAGCGAGACACTCAGTTATATTCAAGGAAGTAGCTCACCACCACCTTCTCAGGGGCAATTAGGGATAGGCAATAAATGCTGGCCATTTCAGTAACACCCACAGACCATGAATAAATACAACAATCCCAGGAACCAGACTAGTGAACCTTCATTGCATTCCCTCAATGGTGGTATGTCATTCCTTAGCAAGGAGACCAAAATTGCACACACTGCTCCAGGTGGGGCCTCACCAATGTCCTGTATAATTGTAGTAAGACTTCTTTACTCTTCTACCCCAATCCCTTTGTAACGAAAGCTAACATACTATTTGCTTTCCTAATTGCTCGCTTTCCCTCGATGTTAGCTTCCTGTGATTCATATACAAGGACACTGTTACATGTGCTTTGCTTTTAACAAAGGAAAAAACTTGGAGTTCTGTGTTTTGCAAGACTGAGAAAATTGAATGCTGAACTGAGTGGGGCACAGTCTGCAAGGCAACTTGTTTCCAAGCAACAACAGCAAGGAAAATGATAGGTCACGTGACATTGTTAAGAGTTCAATTTCACTTTGCTTTGTGAAAGATCAGTGCTGGGCAGGCAGGAGGCAGAACAAACTGGCTGGGACTTGTGTTTTTTGGCAGACTCGAAAAAGACCTCTCCCTGAAAAGAAGGCATCTCTTGGAGAACAAAATTCCACATTTGAGTTGTGTCTGTGTTCTGCCTGGAGAGGAAAAGACCCAGAGAAAGCGGAGTTGCTGCTGTCTGTGGAGAAAGGCTCCTTTGCTGAGAGGAAGCCCTGCATTGTTAAAGGTAGCAAATTCCTATTGCTTCTGAAAAATCTCTGCCTCAAGAGTGATTCCTGTTACTCGTGCTTTTTGGGAGATCCTGAAATCTCAAGAAAGCTACTATTGCTGGACTGCTACTTTAAAATTTAAGCAGACCTGTTGCTGCACCTTTTGCTGAAAGATCTGTGTGACGCCTACTGGAGACGAATTGCCTTGACCGTCTCCTCATCACAGACTGCTCAACAAACTTGCCTGGAGAGACTTTGAGTGGCTTCTGACTTTTCAACTCTGGGCCACCTCACCAATTTCGAAATATCCTACCAGACCACCAACAATTTTATTATTCCGAAGAAACAGTTGAACACCAAAAACTATTTCTCCCCAGTTAACTGATTTTTGAATATATGTGTGTGTGCATGAGGCTTGGGAAGAATAAGAAGTTTTTTATATATATATATGCATTGATTCATCCCATTATTGTTTAAGATTTAGTTTATTAATAAATAGTTAATTTTGTTGTTTGAAGAAATCTGGTTTTGTGTGCTTTATTCTGGGGGATAAATAAAGTGTTTAATTTGGCTAATTTCTAGTAGATGGGAAACTTTACTAATACGCTGTGACCTGTGAAGCAGTGGGACTGAATTAACAGTGCATTACTCCCACCTTGGTCGTAACAACACCCAGGTCCCTCTGAATGCAAACATTTCTCAGTTTCTCAACATACATTTTAAAAATTGTTTTTTTAACATTTTTCTTATCAAAGTGGATAACTTCACATTTCACCGTATTGTAAGCCATCTGCCATGTTCTTACCCACTCACCCACCCAACCTGTCTGTATCTCTCTGAAGCCTCTTTCTGTCTTCCTCATTTCTTGCTTTCCCACCTAACTTTGTATCATCAGCAAACCTGCATACATTACACTCAATCCCTTCATCTGAGCCATTTCTATAGATTGTAAATAGCTGAAGCCCAAGCTACTTTCCCCGACGAGTTACAGCTTGCCAACTTGAAAATGACCAATTTATTCCTGCTGTCTGCTTTCTGTCCATTAACCAATCTCAATCCATGCTAATATATTAACTCAATCCCATGAGTCCTAACTGTGTAATAACCTCTGGTGTGGCACCTTATCAAATGCTTCTTGCTTCTTCAAAATCCAAATAAACTACTGCTTCCACCTTATTCACCTTACTAGTTACATCCTCAAGAAACTACAAGATTTGTTAAACGTGATTTCTCTTTCACAAGTCCATGTTGTCTCTGCTTAATCATATTATGATTTTCTCAGTGTCCTGTTACCATTTCCCCGAATAATACATTCTAACATTTTGCCGACAACTGATGTGAGGCTAATTGGTTGATAGTTCCCCATTTTCTCTCTTTCTGCTTTCTTGAATAGCAAGGTTATGTTTGCTACCTTTCAATCCTTGGGAACTGCAATAGAATCTATGGAATTCTGGAAGATCAAAACCAATGCATCCACTATTTCTGCAGCTACCTCTTTTAAAACCTGATGATGAAGGTTGTCAGATCCGGGGGATTTGTTGCCACTTAGTCCCTTTAATTTTTCCATTCCTATTTCTTGACTTATACTGATTTCTCTCAGTTCCTCATTCTCGAGACACTTGGTTTCCTATTTCTGGAATGTTTTTGTGTTTTCCACCATGAAGACAGATACAAATCATTTGTTTAATGTCTCTGCCGTTTCCCTATTCCCCATTTTAATTTCAACTGTCTCTCTCCAAAGGGCCCACATTTCCTTTCTCTAATCTCTTCCTATTTCTATAGGTATAGAAACATTTACAATCTGTTTTTATGTCTCTTGTTAATCTGCACTCAGATTTTTTTTTCCTTATTAATTTCTTGATCCTGCTTTGCTGAATTCTAAAATCCATCCAATCCTCAGGCATACCACTTTTTTGGGGATCATTATAAGTCTCTTCCTTCAATCTAATATTACCTCTAACTCCTCTTGTTCGCCATGGTTGGACCACTTTTTCTATGGGATTTCTGTGACTTAAAGGATTGTACATTTGTTACAAATTATGTATTAATTCTTAAAATGCAAGCCATTGCTTATCAACCATCATATCTTTTGATGTAGTGTCCCAATCTACTTTAGCCAACTCGCCCCTCATCCTACGAAGTTTGCTTTGTTTAGACGTAAGACCCCAGTATTGTCCCAAACTAAATTACTTTAAAACTCAATATAAAATTCGACCATATAATGGTTACACTTCCCTCGAGGCCTCTTTACTACAAGGTTATTAATGAACCCTTTCTCAACTCATTATTTCATGAAAGTGATGTATTTGAGTCTGAATTCAGCCTGATGTCATCTCCCAGTGGACTTATACTGTCCTGTTAGTGCTGGGTCAGGACTTGTCCAGCTCAAACAGCCCAGATAACAGGAGATAACGAGCCTTATTTCACTCCTCAGGGTAGTTTGTTTCTTGAGGTTCAGATTATGATTAAAATAACAACACACACTGTGTCCACCCATCGTTCTCCCAGACGCACCGTCACCTCACAGTCAGGACCATGTGTCTATGAAGGGGAGGTGTTGTCCTGTCCAGACCACCTTGAAAACCCTTGCTCCATAATGGTCAGGAGTAGACGGTCTCGGTATTATGAGAGGAGCCTCAGGGAATCAGTCCCAGTGATCTTGTAAAACAGAGGAACACATGAGTGGGAGGAGGCCATTCAGCCCCTCGAGCCTGTTCCTCTATTCAGTTATATCATGACTGATCCATATCACAACTACCTTTACCCGTGTTGATTACATATCCCTGTAACCTTACCCAATAAAAATATGTCACTCTCAAGTTTTGACATTTTCCTTTTCTCCCCATCCATAGCAGCTTTTTGGGGGGACAGTGTTCCAGATTTCACTATCCTTTGTGTGAAGAAGTGCTCCCTGACAGCACCCCTGAATGGCCCAGCTCTAATTTTAATGTTGTGCCATCTTATTCTGCATTCCACCAACAGAGGAAATCATTTTTCTTTATCGACCCTCTTAAAACCTATAATCTTCTTTATTACATGAATTACATCACCCCTTAATCTTCATACACAATGAAATACAAGCCCAGTCTATATGACCTGTCTTCACAATTTAACCCTTTTAGTCCTGATATCATTCTGGTGAATGTTCAGTGTACCTCCTGCACAGCTGATATATCCTTCCTGAGATGTGCTGCCCAGAACTGAACACCTCACACGTTTTGTCTTTCATCACACCATTAACATACCGTTTGCCTTTGTTCCATGACCTTCTGGTCAGTTATTCTCTGTGACCTTGTCCAGAAAAACACATCTTTTGTTATCTCTTGCCTCATCCCCCGTTTTACTAGCTTAAAACCTTTTACATTTCTAACATTTGTCAGTTCTGATGAAAGGTCAGTGACCTGAAACATTAACTCTGCTTCTCTCTCCACAGAAGCTGCCAGACCTGCTGAGTCTTTCCAGCATTTCTTGTTTTTATTTCAGATTTCCAGCATCTGCAGTATTTTGCTTTTATTTACCTCACTTCAGATGATGTGTAACCAGAGTTGCATATAACTGCAGCATTACTTTCACCCTTCAGATAAAGGCGGACAATCCATTCGACATTTTAATTCCCTTTTCTCTCATTCCAGTAGTTTTTAGTGATTTCTGTGCATGAAACCCAAAATCTCTCTGTCCCTTCACAGTTCCTAACTTTTAATCATTTAGAAAATATTCTGATTCATCTTCCTTAGATCTAAGTTACCAGAATGGTTCCAGGGAGGGAGATTTTAGTTACAAGGTGAGGTTGTAAAAGCTGGGGTTGTTCTTTTTCACACAAAGGAGATTGAGGGGAGATTTAATCGAAGTGTAAAAGATTATGACAGGCATGGATAAGTTAGACAAGGAAAACTGTTCCCATTAACTAATGGTACAAGGATTAGTGGACACAGATTGAAAGTTTTGGGCCAGAGATGCAGAGGGAATATAAGGAAGCACTTTTTTACACAGTGGGTAGTAAATGATCTGGAACTCGCTGCCCATGAGGGTGGTGGAAGCAGAGACAATCACTGATTTCAAGAGTCAATTGGATGGTCACTTGAAGGAAATAAACTTGCAGGGCGACAGGGGTCAAGCAGGGGAGTAGGACTGAGTGGATTACTGTGTGGAGAACTGTCTGGGACTTGATGGGCTGAATGGTCTCCTCCATTCCATACATGACTCTAATGTTAATGACCTCACACTTCCCCACATTGACCTCCTGCTGTCACTGTTTTCTCCACTCACTAAATCTATCAATGTCTCTTTGTAATGTTTTGTTCCCTTCCAGAATACTCAATATGTCACCTAACTCAGTATGTGGGTTGATTAAGGAAAGCCAGCACGGATTTGTTAAGGGAAAATCATGTTCAGCTAACTTGCTGGAGTTTTTGAAGACATCACAGAGAGGGTTGATGAGGACAATAATAATAATAATTTCAAAGAAGGGTCACTGACCCGAAATGTTAACCCTGCTTCTCTTTCCACAGATGCTGCCAGACCTGCTGAGTATTTCCAGCATTTCTTGTTTTTATTTCAGATTTCCAGCATTTGCAGTATTTTGCTTTTATTATATTGATGAGGACAATGCTGTTGATGTGGGGTACATGGACTTTCAAAAGGCATTTGATACAGTGCTGCAGAATTTATATGTATTTATGTATGTGTATTTCCATCACTTTCTGTTTTTATTTCACCTTCCAGAAGATCTGATTTGCAAAAAAGTAAATCCTGGGACAGTGAGTTTAAAAGGTCTCCCGAAGGAATCATCAGCTTCTTCGCACTGTGACATTGAATGTACAGAACACGAATCCTGGGCTGAGTGGGTACGGGGACAGTGAACAGAAGAGGGATGGGGAATCACCAATGTTTGTGTTTTTACAATGAGGCATAAACAGATGGTGAGACAGAGAGAAATGGAGAGTGAGAAAGAGATTGAAATGACAGGTTAAACACAGAGGGAGTGAGACAGGCTCTGGGGCTCTCCAGTGTTTAGTGACTGCCCAGCTGTATAGAAAACCATCCTCCCACCCCCTTCTCACACACTTCCCAAAGGCCTGATGTGTAAAGATAAATCCTGGGACAATGATAAGGAATTAGCACCTTAATGGCAGTTTTAAAGAGAGTTTAGCTGCTTCTGGACAGACTGGGGCCTGGTCATGTCACTGTCCCTCTGTTGATTAGCTGAAAGATGCAGTGAATGTTCTCAACAATAACCTTGTAGGAATAAGTTCACAGATCATCAAAAAGCAGCTCCCTGGAATGTCTCTGTTCAAAACAGCCCTGGTACCTAAATTAATATGACAATGGGCAAGATCTCAGCACCTAATAGTCCCTCTCACATTTTACATCTGTTCCCACTTTACAGTCTCTGGGTTTATTGTGGGGGATGTGTAAATGATGCAGAGATTGTCAATGTTAGTGAGTGACAGAGAAAAGGAGCCCTGGGCTATTGATGTGTCTTTTATTTTAAAAAGTCTTTGCTTTGTTCTCAACAATATTTCATTTCTCTCTCCAGGAGACGTTAGCAGCTGTAACATGTCAATGCAGAGAGTGTGTGTGTTTTGACACGAGGAATCCTTGGACAAGAGCTTCCTCCAGAGCGGAATAATAATAATAAATAAATAAGATTCTCTTTGTTGCTCATTCTTACCTAAAGAAAAAAGTCTTGTGTTTTTAGGGGGTTTGAGATATTTTTACAACAAGGTGGAGAGGGAGGGGGCCTCAGAAACACAAAGGTTGAGAACCGCTATTCCAGAGCACCCGATGTAACCTGTATATTGACACCCTCTCTATCTCTTCCTGCAACTTTATCACTGCACCTCCCTGGCTCTCAGCCTCTCCACATCTTTCAAGGCTGGAAACAAAGACAAAAACACCTCACGTCCCGCTCAGAGAACTCCTCTATGCTGATGATGCTATACTAGTCGCTCACACAGAACCTGAGCTACAAAGCCTCATGGACTGTCTTTCCCATGCCTGTAATTTGTTCTCCTTGACTAGAAGCATGAAGAAAACCATGGTCATGATACAAGCTGTTGAAACTCCAGCCTTGATCACACAAATAACACCTAACTGGAAGTGATGAGCAAATTCTGCTACCTTGGTTCCACAGTGAGAAATAAATTGTCTCGTGATTGCAGAGCTCGACACACACAGAGGGAAAGAAACTACCACTTTTGGCCAACTTGTGAAAGGTGCATGGTATAACATCATGCTGACCATTAGGACCAAGCTAATAGTTTATAAGGTCTGTGATCTCAACACCTTGCTGTATGGCTATGAAACATGTGTGATTGACAGCTCCCAGGAAAAGTAGCTCAATAATTTCCATCTTTGCTGTCTGTGGCCCATTATGGGTATATCCTGGCAGCACAAAATCACAAATGTGGCAGTCCTCTCAAAGGCAGAGCTCCCAAGTGTGTTGGCACTAATCAAACAGAGGTGGCTTTGGTGGATCAGACAAGTCCACAAGATAGAGGATGGTTGCAAACCCAAGGACCAAGGTAGCCGGGGCCAGACAACCAGTGGGCACCCAAGGCTCCGCTTCAAGGTTGCTTGCAAGCTTGACCTGAAGGCCCGAAATGTCGACTATCGCACTTGGGAGTCACTAGCTGATGAAGGAGGGAAATAGCAACAACTCACAGCATCACTTGACAGCTTCATGTGCAGCACTTGTGGCAGAGCCCGCGTCTCAACGATTGGCTTTTACAGCCATCAGCAAAGGTGAACCAAGAGAAGATCCCCCCTCCCCCACCCCCCCCAAATGGCTTGTTTGCTGCATGTCGATCATCTTTCGTAGATGAAAGGATGACAACCCACTGTTTCCCTCGCTGTCTCCTTTCTCTCTCCCACTTCTCTCATTTAGAGAGAAAGAAAGGGAGAAAGAGAGAGACACACAGAGAGAAATCCACAACCA